>NC_058406.1:169606860-169822803 GCF_002201575.2 Neomonachus schauinslandi
ACACAGCAAGGATTAGAAATTCCAGACTCAAAGCTACATGTTTCCAGAGCCTCACTTGCTTTAGGTTCTTGGGGGTTGTGGCTATGTGTATACAAGCGCAAACTGATGTTAAATAGCAACTTATAGTGGTACTCTAAGTATCCATGCTAAATATAAACTTTATATAAGGCCCAATAAATACATCGTAATGGAAAGACCATGAAAGTGGTTTGCCACTTTCTTCTTTATTTGCATGATCTCACATTTTTCTGGTTCTCCCATTTGATCTTCAGTGACTCTGGTTATGCCTGCCTTCTCCATTCCCCTCCCAACTGTGAACATCCCAAGGGTCTAGTTCCTGTGTTTCTAATCCCACTACTCTCTCCAGCTTCAAATAACTCCACAAAATTCATAAATCCCAAATTACCAAATTGTTCTCTCTTTTCCAGACTCTTTCTTTTATTCATTTGTTGATTCAATACATATTTCTTTTATCTACCACATCCTAGGGGCACACAACAAATAAATGGTTAAACATCAGAGCTTCCTTTCATCTAGTTCGTGGGCTATCAAGGCAAAGCCACATAGAGAGAATTCCAATATTCTATAGCAAATATTGTAATAATCTTGGCATTATTAGAGCAGAGAGACATTTTGCCCTACCTGGACTGACAAATCAAGGAAGAAATCCGAGAGGAAATAAACTTGTTCCTAATTCCCAGTCCCAATTAATCACTCAATCACTCATATATCTGGTGATTAATTATTTAGCACTTACGGTGTGCAAGTCCAGAGTGAGAACAAAAAACATTACATAAGATACTTATCTGTGTGTGACCTCAAGGATTTTACTATATAGGCAGGAAGAAAGGCATTTCTACAAAACCAGAAGATATCCTCATCACGTTGGTATTTGTCTTCCCTCATGTATCTGACTGAACAAATTTTATCTCCTACCTTCATTGTTTGTTTTTGTTTTTGTTTTGTTTTTTTTGGTATGATCCTAGCAGAAAACTAGTTTTCAAAAAAGTTAGATCCTTAATGGAAAACTTGGTGTGCACTAACTAGTTACCATATAGCTGAAAAGAAATTGTATAGCCTCTTTGAATTTACTTCCTTTTGCCCCAAATGGGATTTACTAATAGTATTAATACTATAAGTATGTCGTGGCAATCAATTTGCAGGGATGCTATTACACAAAGTATTTTTCAAACTGTGGCCTGCCCACCATGTGAATAATGGTTAGATTATTTTTTTAAGATTTATTTATTTATTTGAGAGAGAGAAGGAGAGAGAGAGAGTGCATGAGTGGGGGGAGGGACAGGGGGAGAGAAGCAGACTCCCCACTGAGTGTGGAGCCCCCCACGACCCTGAGATCATGACCTGAGTGGAAACCAAGAGTCAGAGGCTTAACTGACTGAGGCTTCCAGGCCCCGCTGGTTAGATTATTTTTACATTTTAAGTATGACAGATTTATTTTAAATGTTTAAATTAAATTATTTGCAAATACATGAATAAAAGTGTTATCACATCTATTTCAAGTAAGATAGATTGTAAGATGTTTAACAATCTTGAATCTATTTTCATCATATGCTCCAAATAATTCGTACCATGTTAGTAACTGTCAAAAGGCATTGGGAATCAGAATTTTAATTTTATAGGAAAGATTCTAGAAATCATCAAATGATACCTCCTGTTTTTTCAATAGGATAGTTGGGACTTACAGTGGTTTGGTATCTTTCTTAGGGTCATAAAACTGATTAAACGTAGACATGAAGCTCATGTCTGCTGGTTCCTCATGCATTAAACTGTACTTCGTGAATTGAGTCAATTTCTTACTGGAGGCAAATTACTTAGGTCATATTAAGCCAAGGAAAATAAGATCCCATCTGTGGGATATGTGATCCAATGGATTTTATTTCTCTGCTGTTCTGCTTTACTTAGCACCATGTTATACATGAGATAGAGAGGGAAACAGGTTGGTACCAAGAATAATGGACTCCCAGAGGACAAGTATGTAAATTTATCTCCTGTTATGAAGTCCCAGAAGCTCAGATCACTTATTCCTTGGGACTCCATCCATTTCCATCTCCAAATCTCCCACCCACCACACACACACACACCCCAAAGATCCTCTGAATGGTCTCCTGAGAGATGGAAGAGTAGGGATTTATTCAGCACCTCTCGTTCCATACTGGTCAGGGGTTGCCACACAGGGAGGTAATTCACTCACACCTCCACATATGATGCCTGGCGGGGGGGCCACTAAGGGAGTTACACTCTAGTGTCAGGGAAGACCCAGGGTGGAAAATGAGAGATGGGTGGTACAGCTGTAGCATAAACTGAGCCATAACTGAGGCCCATGCTGGAGTGGGGCATGCCAAAATCTGGTGAGAGCAAACAGAAGAGATCAGATCTTACTGTGTCTCATATATTCTCCTGTATGAATATTGACCTAGTACTATGCATCATATATTCTTCCATACAGACCCTAGCAGAGTTCTTAATATGCATCATACACTCTATGGACTGCTTTCTACACATTAAATTCATTTAATCCTCACAATAACTTACAGTGTAGGCACTAGGACTATATCCATTTTGCAGATGACAAAACTGAGGCAGAGAGGTTAATTAAGTTGCCCAGGCTCACACAAGTGGTATCTCTGGGAGTTAAAGGCGGGCATTCTGGCTCCAAAGACCATGCTCAGACTATGTGCATGAGGCAGTGCTTCTGAGGTGAATACAGAAGAGAAATGTTTGACTTCTAAGCTGGTATAAAATGAGTAACTATGAAAGACACACCTGAGTCACTCTAATGAATGTAAAGAAAGGGTAGTGTAAAACTTCAGAGAATGAATTTTGGGGTCAGACAGGCATTGGTTCACTTTTTCAGCCTCTTTCTGGCTACCTCGCACAGACCACTTAACCTTTAAACCTCAATTCTTTCTTCTGTATAATGAACCATATTTATTTCGTAAGGTCGTTATGAGAAGCAAACTTTTTTAAAATGCAGAGCATACTCAGTAAGTCCTTAAGAAATAAATGGTAGCTTAAAATTGTGTATTTTAGGGCGCCTGGGTGGCTCAGTTGGTTAAGCGACTGCCTTCGGCTCAGGTCATGATCCTGGAGTCCCGGGATCGAGTCCCGCATCGGGCTCCCTGCTCAGCAGGGAGTCTGCTTCTCCCTCTGGCCCTCCTCCCTCTCCTGCTCTCTCTCTCTCATTCTCTCTGGCTCAAATAAATAAATAAAATTTAAAAAAAAAAAAAAAAAAAAAATTGTGTATTTTAGGGAATTCTGATTATGTCACATGTCTCTTTTGCTTTTGAAAGAAATGGAAAAGAACAAAGCTTGGTGCTGGCACTCTATGGCTCAGAAGGAGGCAGGCACATTATTTATT
The DNA here is from genome assembly GCF_002201575.2 of Neomonachus schauinslandi. Classification (NCBI taxonomy): domain Eukaryota; kingdom Metazoa; phylum Chordata; class Mammalia; order Carnivora; family Phocidae; genus Neomonachus; species Neomonachus schauinslandi. The sequence goes on from NC_058406.1 coordinate 169,610,240, forward strand.
TATATACTTGCCTTTTAGTTGAAATTCCTCTAAAATGTTTTTCCTGCCCTTGGCCAACACAAAAAAACAAACCATCCTAACACTGAACAGGACTGAGTTCTCTCTGAAGAACAATCCAGAGGCTTCATAATGTATGGAGTCCTGGAGGGAGTGGATCTGAGTTAGAATCCCAGCTCCACAATTACTAACCTGTTGGGTAATTTTTTTTTTTCTTAATGTCACTGAGTATTAGTTTTTGTATATTTGAACTGGGTATAATAATAATACTTATTTAGCAGGGATGTCCTAATGATCAAGTGATACGAAATAGGTAAAGCAACTGGCCCATACTACATGCCCAACTAAAACTGTCTGGTAGGAAAGAAAATATGGGTCCAAATTCTGTCCAAGTGAAAAAAAATCCTTGCTATGATTTTTTTCCGCCCTTATTATCCTCCTTATTCTATATTAGTGTTTCTAGGGCCAAGGGGGAGGTATCCTCTAAGTATATTTAAGTTGGTATTTGTTTATTAGCCTAGCGAAATGGCAAGTGGCTAAAGAAAATGGGGCTAGTCTGTGACAGAATGGCTAGGTTTGGAGTGGAAAGATTCGTAAATAATAATGGATCAATGCATGCCAATTTAATTGGAATACAATTTTGGGAGAATCATTTTTGAAGCATGAAATGCATTGCCTTTTAAGAACACAGGGTGGCAAAGAACAAATAATCCAGTCAAGAAATGGGCAGAAGACATGAACAGACATTTTTCCAAAGAAGACATCCAAATGGCCAACAGACACATGAAAAATTGCTCAACATCACTCGGCATCAGGGAAATCCAAATCAAAACCTCAATGAGATACTACCTCATACCAGTCAGAATGGCTAAAATTAACAAGTCAGGAAATGACAGATGTTGGCGGGGATGTGGAGAAAGGGGAACCCTCCTACACTGTTGGTGAGAATGCAAGCTGGTGCAGCCACTCTGGAAAACAGTATGGAGGTTCCTCAAAAAGTTGAAAATAGAACTACCCTACAGCCCAGCAATTGTACTACTCGGTGTTTACCACAAAGATACAAATGTAGTGATCCAAAGGGTATGTGCACCCCAATGTTTATGGCAGCAATGTCCACAATAGCCAAACTATGGAAAGAACCAAGATGTCCATCAACAGATGAATGGATAAAGAAGATGTGGTATATATCTACAATGGAATATTATGCAGCCATCAAAAAAACCCAAAAAACAAAAATGAAATCTTACCATTTGCAACAACGTGGATGGAACTAGAGGGTATTGTGCTAAGCAAAATAAGTCAATCAGAGAAAGACAAGTATCATATGACCTCACTGATATGAAGAATTCTTAATCTCAGGAAACAAATTGAGGGTTGCTGGAGTGGTGGGGGGTGGGAGGGATAGGGTGGCTCAGTGATAGACATTGGGGAGGGTATGTGTTATGGTGAGCTCTGTGAATTGTGTTAAGACTGATGAATCACAGGGCGCCTGGGTGGCTCAGTTGGTTAAACGGCTGCCTTCGGCTCAGGTCATGATCCTGGAGTCCCTGGATCGAGTCCCGCATCGGGCTCCCTGCTCAACAAGGAGCCTGCTTCTCCCTCTGACCCTCCCCCCTCTCATGTGCTCTCTCTCATTCTCTCTCTCTCAAATAAATAAATAAAATCTTTAAAAAAAAAAAAAAGACTGATGAATCACAGACCTGTACCTCTGAAACAAATAATACATTGTATGTTAAAAAAGAAAAGAAAAGAAAAGAAAATAGTAGGAAGGGAAAAATGAAGGGGGGGAAATCGGAGGGGGAGACGAACCATGAGAGACTATGGACTCTGAGAAACAAACTGAGGGTTTTAGAGGGGAGTGGTGTGGAGGGATGGGTTAGCCTGGTGATGGGTATTAAGGAGGGCACTATTGAATGGAGCACTGGGTGTTATATGCAAACAATGAATCATGGAACACTACATCGAAAACTAATGATGTAATGTATGGTGACTAACATAACATAATAAAATAAAATTTAAAAAAATTAAAAATAAAAAAATAAAATGGGAAAAAAAAAAAAAGAACAGAGGGTGGGCCAGAACCAAGTCTTATTGGTAGGTGATAAGAAAATAGAAAAGAGAGGAGTTTTGAGGTAAGGGCTGTACTTGGTCTGTTTTCCAGGAGATTCAGATGAGACACATTTGGCCACAAAATTGCTTCTTGGGCACTATACCTACAAAATTGGTTGAGCAGCAGTTCTTGTAGTTATGAGGTCTGAGAATAAGGACTGGGTCATATCTAAGACTGCTCATCTTTTGTTTAGGTCTTAGTTTGATATTTGGCCAAAGCCAACATTGGACAGGTGCCTAGTTGCCTCCCAGGAGGTGGTTGGATTCAGAGCATAGCATCTGGGTTACAGCAAAGATCACATCAGGGATATTGTGCATGAAATATCCTGGCACTTATCATTATCTAAATCCATTTGGCATATGGTGTAGACTGGCTCTGGGATTTAGAAATGAAGTTGGCATTACTCAATTTCCCATGTAAATTTAGTGATATTATATTAATAGAAATAGCATATATTTCATAGTTCAAGACAAAGGACCACTTCCCAATAATTTCTGGGAAAGCAACCCCTCAGGGTGGGGGGAGTCTCATCCCTGCATATAATCTTCTCATGACTCATGCTCTTCCATGGTAGCCGCCCACCTTCTTCCAACCCGCACCCCTCATCTACACTAATGTATCCTGCCAATGAAGTCACTGTTTTAGAGTGGTACATCATGCTGTTTGTTGGGACTTCTGAGAAATGCTACTAACTGTATCAAGAGTACTATTTCCCAACTCACCCCAAGTTGTGACATTCTGGAGATTCCAAAATGATGTTTTGCCTAAGACTTCCTAGGCCAGAAAAAAATCGTCTATTTTATGCAGAAAGAGAGCAAATACTTTCCCCCTCTTACCGGGAAGCCAATGTACTTTAGGACACTATAAGGGGCCCTAGCAATGTGTTCCCATGATTCTATATTTTATAATACTCACAGCATATATTTAAACTGCAATCAGTCAAGACTACTGTCTCTTTCTTCTACCCCTCTGTCATTTATAACCCTGTGTCTAGTGGTGTTGGAATAGCTAAGGGTATTTGGAGGATCCAACTAAGGGAAAGTTGAAATCGAGGACTCTTTAGCTTGGATTTAGCATGTGGTTTGTAGATATTTCTGTGTTATGATTAATATATTTCTAGCCACCCAGTATAGAAATGGCTTCTAGAAATACTTCTGTTGCCCCATCTGCTGGCACACCATTGTGATATGGAGTTCCAGGCCAGATGATTTAATGTGATATTAATGGGTCGTCTGGCATGCAGAACTAGAATTATATGGCTAGAGGGAAAGAAGAAACAAGTTTGAAATGTATGACCCAGGAGCCAATTCTGGAAAATTCTACCATTTTTTTAAATGTGCAAAATTGCAAGCAGAAGATTTGGGTTTCATCAAAGCCTAGAGAAAATGGAAGCCCTCCACTGTCAGAAACATACTTGATGATGTAACATAGATAATTATAAATGTTCCATATGCTTTTTGTCTTGTACATGTAAATCACCCACAGTGGAATTTATCATAATTCTGTGTTTATAAGGGCATAATTCCAAAAGATACTACAAAGAACGAGTATGTTTATAACTAAAGTTGCATGTTTTATGCACGCTATTGATAATAAAAAGGAATTTTGATCAGTTGTAACAGAGCAAAGGCTGAACTATCTTTCTATTCTATTGTAAAAATCACAAAAATATCCTATGACTAGGTGGGGATCAAGGAGCATGTAGCCAAGAAATGTAGAAAAAAAGAATTATAGAAGTGTCAGACAGTTAAGAAAACAATCATTTTTGTGGATCGTTGGGGAATGTTTTGTAGTGCTTATCAACTTTTTACATATTATAACTTACGGTGGCTCCTTTTCTCATACATAAACATTCACTTGTTTCTTATTCTGTGCTGATAATTTGCATTCATTTCCTTGCAATGGTACACCTCGACTGTAAAATTCCAATATTACAAAACTTAGATCTGCCTCTGCCTCTGGCCGCTGTACCTTTTGTCATCCAGTCCCGGGGTGGCTGTGAATCTTTTGTGCCTCTGTGCCACATGGTGAGCTTCCTTTAAACCGTTCACTCAGCTCCCACTGCCCCTTCTCCCCACAGTTTCCAACATGGTGCGTGGGGTTGAGCCGGGGAACAGGAATCATTCTGACCTCTTCCAAATCCAATAACCTCATCATCTACCTCTAATCTGAATCATTGACCCCCCCAGACCACACCCTTTCAGGCTTTCCCGCCCCAGACAATCAACACATGGGTACCAGGGGAACCTGACTCCTCACACAGATGTGTGGGAATCTCAGCACTGGCTCATGCAGGACTCTTGCGACAGAGCATCTTTTAACCAAGGTAACGAAAAGAGGAAACAACTGTGTGGGTGTGAGAACCAAAGTTCTTAAAAAGTTCCCAGGAACAAGTTTAGTATTATATAATGGGATCCTGTAATGAGATTTAAGAAGACTCTCACTCTTGGTTCCTGAAAGGTTCTTATAATGTTTCATATGCTGATTCTGTACTTCCGTGAACCTAACAGAGAGCCTTCTTAAATTTTCGGCTCTAGCCCTTTCTCTTACCTCATCCTACTCTGAGCCCTGAAGTAGTGACCTGGTAGAGACTCCAAACAGAGACAGATGCCCTCTACTTGCCTTAACTGACTGTCATTTGGGGTGGGGATAATTTATGGTGACCTAAACATTCATGATTGGCATGGACAATTTCACTCCTTAGCCATGTTCTTGCTGGCACAGGTCTTGATAATTCATGGGCTGGTGGTTCTCCATATTCAGTGTGCATGGAGAATCCTGCAGGATGCTAATTTAAAAGTGTAGATTACAATCTCCTACCCCAGAAGTTCTGATTCAGTGATCCTCAGAGCACACTTTGAAACTCACTGCTTTAGTCCTCCTTAATGTCAGCTGCATGTCCTTTAATCAGCTCTGTGTGAAAATACAACAGGAACTTGTGGCAGAGAGCTCATTACAGGGTCACCAAACCCTGTTTTGTTTTCTTTCTAGAAACACAAGCCACAACTCCCACCTGCCTTGAGGTCAGGTGAAGCCATGGGACTGATTTCTGGGCAGGAGTGATAAATGTCACATCTGGGTCAGGTTCATAAGACTGCCAAGGGGATCCTCTATGCTCTCTTCCTTCTGTCATTGAGCAACCAGATGCAGAGCATACAAGGGCCAATCTAAAGACACAGGACATGAGAGAAACCACTGAATGGAAGGATCCCACATCTCTGACTGACTGTGTGGAGCAGCTTCCCTGGATCCAACATGATCTGGTCTATAATGTGAGAGAAAACTAAACATTTATTGGCTAAGCCACCAAGATTGTGTGCCCAACAGGTAACATCACCTTCTCTGACAAATATGAAACTCAGTTTTCCCCTCTGATCAAGGTAAAAAAATGTAGTACTTGGCATTAGCATGCTGTATCACCTTTAAAATTTTCCTTTGTATTCAGCGTATTTAAATGTCCTGAAATTCATAGGAGATGACAAAGAAACACATTAGATCCATATTGAAGATGAAGGTGTAGGCTCTAGAATCGGACTACTTGGGTCCGCATCCCAACTCCACCACTTACTAACTGATGCTTGGGAAGAGATATGTAATCTTTCTGAGCCATGGTTTCTCATTTATAAAATGAAGGGGATAATAGCACACTATAACTGGTGATGATATAATGGTAACTATTATTTCTGTAATCATCATCATCATCATTAGTACATAGTTAACATGAGAATTAATATTTATTTTTACTAAGTATATAATAATAATGTAGTTATAGGATATAATAAACTTATTGTATTATTATTACACATCAATAGTAACATTATTGATATTCATAATGTACTAATATTAGTATATATTAGTATATTTTATATAACAACATATTAATATTAGTAATACATGTTAGTAAATATACATTATTGGTATTAGTAAAATGGGAAACATCTTACGTGTATTTTTTTCTTGATCATATTTTCAGGTTTTGCAAATCCAGAGTTTTTATCCCATGTACTGGATATTGATATTATAATTCTAATTATGTTGAAAATACTCTCAGTTAATCCACAAGGTTATTTTATAGCATTTTTTTAAAGAATTAATGTCTTTTACTTTAGTAAATACGTGATCCTATTGAGACACGCTGAGGTATAAGGCAACTAGCCACTGACCCCATAGCTGCACAGAGATTTTTTATGTTGTTAGTTTCTACTTCATGAAGCTATGCCATGATCTGTTCTCCAGGCTTTTTGTATCTGATTAAAGTAAATAAGAAAATGCCTGAATTTTGTGTTAGTCTAAGATATAAACAGATTTCAACAAGATGTCAAGTAAATCCAACAAATGTGCATCTACAATCTTTGCCAATAGTATTGCAAGAGACACTGAAGTCTCTCTTATGAAAAATTTGACTCAGAAAAATTTCATCTTTTAAAAAATTGAAGGGAAAAAAGTGACTCGTTTTACATATCAAAGATAGGCAATCTATATGTTGATACATATTACATTAAAAATGTGGGTGTGTGTATAAAGTTATAATTTAAGAGCTGACAAGAACAGATTTCCTTTTAACTGCTTTATTGAGGTATAAGTAGCATCCATTAAACTACACGTATTTCAAGTGTATCATTTGATAAATTTTGACAAATGTCTGTACCCATGAGCTTATCACCACAATCAAGATCAGAAATATAGCCATCACCCCCCAAATTTCCTTGCGACCTTTGAGAATCCCTCCCTCTTTCTTCTCCCCAAGAATCACTGATCTGTTTTTAGTTACTACAGATTAGTTGGCATTTTCTAGAATTTTATAGAAATAGAATTACGTAGTATGAACTCTCTGTCTGGCTTTTTTCTTACATCATTATTTTGAGATTTACCCATGTTGTTGCATATGTAAATAGTCCATTCATTTTTACTGTTGAGCAGTATTCCATTGTATACATATACCACAATTTGTTTTCCCAACAAATTGGGAGTTGTTCACTCCCAATCACTTGATGGGAGGGATTGTTTCCAGGTTTGTGTTATTACAAAATAAACTGTTATGTATATTCATGTAAGTGTCTTTGTATGGACGTATGCTTTTATTTCTTTTTGGTAAATTCCTAGGAATGGGATAGTTAGATGGTATGGGAAGTGTATGTTGAGTTTTTAAGAAACTGTCAAACGGTTCTCCAAAGTGGTTGTACCATTTTACATTCCCATACACAGTGTATAAGAATTCAAGTTCTTTCATATCCTCATCACTTATGGTCACTGTTTTTATTTTATCCATTCTAGTAGGTGTGTAGTGTTGTGTTTTAAATGTGCATTTCTCTAATAACTAGTGTTGGTGAACATCTTTACAGGTGCTTACTTCCATTTGAATATCTGTGCTAAGGTTTCTGTTCAACTCTTCTGTCCATTTTGGGGGGTTGTTTATTTTTAATGTAGGGTTTCAAAAGTTTTTTAAATATCCTGGATATAGGGGGTGCCTGTGTGGTTCAGTCAACTGGGCTCTGACTCTTGATTTTGGCTCAGGTCATGATCTTGGGGTCATGGGATCGAGCCCCATGTTGGGCTCTGTGCTCAGCATAGAGTCTGCTCATCCCTCTCTCCCCTCCCCCACTTGTGCTCTCTCTCTCTCTCTCTCTCTCTCTAAAATAAATGGATAAATAGAATCTTAAAAAAATTTTTTTAAATATCCTGGATATAGGTCCTTTTTCAGATATATGATTTGCAAATATTTTCTCCTAGTTTGTGGCTTTTCTTTCTCCTCTTCACAGTGAGCATGAGGTTTAGGATTAGTCTTTTAAGAAAATAGGACACTGGCCTTAAGTCAGTTGTTAACAATATGAACTAAAACAGCAATTGTGTGGCTAAAGCATGCCATATTTATTCACATATGATTTCCACAAGGTTTGGTGGCACCCTGGTTATCTAATGGCCTTTGTTGGCATGGGTACCCTTTGTCTTTGACACTCTTCTCATTTTAACTATCTCAGTCTGCCTTATTTATCCTTTAGTACAGTTAGTCATTGAATGCTACCAGAGCATCCTTCCAAATATGTAAATCCAATTACATCATTGTTATTTCTATCTCTGATCAAAAGAGAAATAGCCAGGATTCTGAAGGCCCAGGCCCTTCACCACCTGGTGGTGTGACACTTCAGGATATATGATACACAGAGCACAAGAATGTACATGTGACAGAACACAGCATCCCACAGACCTGTGAGAGAAATGTACAAACCAGTGCAAGTGTCTCTGGTAGAAGGAAACCTAAGAAATGTGGGGTCTACTTACCCCATAGAATGAATAAGGGATCAGGCCTTCATGTGCAAACATGTTCAAACCCTGACTGGGCCACATATCAATTCTGCAAATTTGGTTAAGTCATTTAGTATCTTGGTACCTCACTTTCCTTTTCTAAGATCTTACTCAAAGAATGAGATAATGAGATAATGTATCTAAAACTTACATAACATGGGATCAAATGATACATTTTTTTGTTATTGTCCATAAAACAATCAAAGCAGAACAGGAAAAAGCTGTTTGGATCAATAATTGTAACTGATAACATTACAGAGAGCTTTCAAAATGCTAGGGATACATGCATTGTTATTCCTGTTTTACAGATAAGAAAACTGAGGGAGACAGATTAAAAAAAACAAAAACAAAAAACAACTTGTTCACATTGATACATCTTGAACAAGGACTTTCCCAAAAGACTTTTGACTGGAATGAAATCCATCAAGTAATCTGGTCTACTTATTGTCTGCTTGGTGAATTCTGTGTCAGGGTTTCTCAACACTATCAGTGTGGACATTTTGAGCCAGATAATTCTTTGTTGTAGGAGGCTGTCCTGTCCTTGTACAATGTTCAGCAACATCCCTGGCCTCTATCCACTGAATGCCAGTAGTACCTTTACTCCCAAGTGTGATAACCAAAAATATCTGTGGGCATTGCCAAATGTCCCCAAGAGGATACCATCACCCCTCTTGAGAACCACTTCAGTAGATAAAACTGCCATTCTGTAAGTAGATAGAGTTTGGGCCTTTGTGTAAATGAGTTCATAGCACATCACACTGGACAGTTAATACAATCCCTGAATTTTGTGCCTGAACCTTGTTAAGTTATCAGACTTTGCAATCTGACCCACTAGGATTTCCTGACTATTTAGTGCCTTCTCTTAGAAGAAAATGGAGTTCTCAGTAAATCATTATCAGAAAATGCAGGAAGGCCTGAACTTTTTTTTAAAAAGATTTTATTTATTTATTTGACAGAGAGAGACACAGCGAGAGAGGGAACACAAGCAGGGGGAGTGGGAGAGGGAGAAGCAGGCTTCCCCCTGAGCAGGGAGCCAATGTGGGGCTTGATACCAGGACCCTGGGATCATGACCTGAGCCAAAGGCAGATGCTTAATGAATGAGCCACCCAGGCACCCCAGGAGGGCCTGAAATTTGACTCCCACTTAAGAAATGGAGTTTTGCAGGTGGTTGTCTCCATGGTGCATTCAGGATCCTCTGTCACTGTCATCAAAAGCTGGAACATGTCTTTGGGACACTTTCCTGGCTGGGTGCATCAGTAATGTTTCCAAGCTGTTGTGTACAGGAGGCCAATACATTCAATTCAAGGGAAGAGAACCCTCCAGAGAGCTGGAAGTAGGTCCCTGGGTCTTGGTGGGAGCTTTTGGCCAAAGGAGTCAAAACTGGGACTTCCCTTGGGCTCCGTTGTGGCAACATTTGCAAATGTTATTAAAACATATTTTCTGGGGTCTAGAGGAAGGTGAAAAATGAGACATGTGTCATAAAAATTGCCAGAGGGTCAACTAGGCCCTTGTTGGATTGATTCTGTTATGTAGGCACATCCTGTTGGACACTTGGTTTTTTAAACAAATACATGTAGCCCAAAAGCCTGGGATAGCTTATTCTCCATCATGGATTTGGTCCTTTGTAAAAGAAGAACTGTGGGAACTGAAAATAAAGGAAGCACATTTGGTGGACTACAGTGGTCTGCTTCTTGGGGAATGGGGGTCAGAGTAAGTGGGAAGCTAAAGGTGTGTGTCCCACCAACTATTTGCTGAAGAAAAGATTTTAATGCTAAAAAGGACTTGGTGGTAATGGTAGGACTTGCTGGGTGAGCTTGGGAATGGCTTCTCCTCTGAAACTCACTCTCCTCCCTTGTAACTTAAAGGAGTCTGACTAGGCAATGTCTGATGTCCTGCTAATCAAAAGTTATCAGCAGTGGGGAGCCTGGGTGGCTCAGTCGGTTAAGTGTCCAACTCTTGGTTTTGGCTCAGGTCATGACCTCAGGGTCATGAGACTGAGTCCCGCATCAGGATCCCCACTCAGTATGGAATCTGCTTGAGATTCTCTCCCTCTGCCTCTCCCTCCCATGCTCTCTCTCTCTCCAAAATAAATAAATAAAATCTTAAAAAAATAAAGTTATTGTCCATGCTATGGCTAAAACCTGGGTTTCCTGACTATTTAGTGCCTTCTCTTAAAAGAAAATGGAGTTCTCAGTAAATCATCGTCAGAAAAGAAGTTTCAGCTCATACTTTTAAGGGTCTCATAGATTTGTTCTTGGATACCAATAATTCAAAGGAGGTGTCCTGAGAGCAAGTGAGATGGCTATCCACTGTAACTGATATATTTTCATATCTCCTCCTGAATGCTTCAGAGGAAATACTTTGATATTCTTGGTGCTGAGGAGGGCTTCTGTTGTTCAGGATAGTGGTGGTTCCCTGTCTTTTTGGAACTTATGGCTTGGTGATTAAGAGAATATTGGACAACAAACTCTAGGTTCCATGAACCGTCTGAGCCGGAGAATGCAATGATCAAGGGTAGAGAATATCTCATTTTCTTGAGTTATAATTATTATTCTTTATTTTCTTTTCCTCTCTTCCCCAAAAAGTAAGTTACAGATGAGAGGTGATATTAAACAGAAGAAACTGACATAGGTCTTGGAATAAACTAGGGGCACCTGGGTGGCTCATTTGGTTAAATGTCTGCCTTCAGCTCAGGTCATGATCCTGGGGTCCTGGGATCGAGCTCCACGTCTCGCTCCCCACTCAACGGGGATTCTGCTTCTTCCTCCCCCTCTGCCCTTTCCTCTGCCCCTCTCAAATAAATCAATAAAATCTTTCTTAAAAATGTAAAAAAAAAAAGTCCTTGAATAAACTGTATTTAAATGCAATACTACCATGACTCCTGCTATCTGTATAACCCTGATCCTCACTTTTCTCATTTGCAAAATAGGAACAGCATTTTGCTGGGGCTATTGTGAGAACCAACCATTTAAATGCAATACTACCATGACTCCTGCTATCTGTATAACCCTGATCCTCACTTTTCTCATTTGCAAAATAGGAACAGCATTTTGCTGGGGCTATTGTGAGAACCAAAGGATGCCTCTGGCCTGTAAAATGTGTACTAAACCAATAGTCTCAGAACCATGGGACAAATGAAAAGTCAATAGCAAAAGGGTCACTAACCGTTTTAGGCAGGAGAGACGTTCACAAATATTGGAGAATATTGGGTTCATGTAATTTGCAAAACCCAGGCAATAGCTGTCTCCATAATGCCAAATACTTTAAAACTTAGAACTTTATGGAGAGCTAAATTTTAATGTTTCCTTGCAGATGTTTGGCATTGTACAGACATAACCAAAGAACAGTTGGAGTATTTGCTCTTATTATAACATATTCTTTGTAATCGGTCATTGCACATCTTCTAAATTCTCTCAGACAAGTGGGATAATGATGACCAAAAGCACCTGAAGCTATTCTGTTTTCCATGGACAGTTTTAGATCTGGCACAGATCTGGGAGGTATGAGAAATATAAAATCTAACCCTGAACATTTCCAGGACTCCATTTTAACATTCACTCATTCAAAAACAATTTATTGAATTCCTGCTATATGCCAAAAACAGTGCCAGCACTAGAGAAAGCCTAGTCCTTGCCCTTAGAAGGATAATTGTCTAATGGACAGAGCTATTAATTAAGTAATCAAACAAGCAAGCACAAGAGTCCAGCTATGATAAAGTCTTTTATCAAGAAAGCCATGGTGCTGTGAGCACACATCATAAGGATTGGACTTCCTGATGGCTTCTCTGAGAAAACAGGATTCATATCTGGGAGAAGATAAAAGAAAATTGAGTCAGGTGGGAACGAAGAAGATTCCAGGCAGATGAATGTATTCAGACCCTGTGTTATGAGTGAGTATAGGAAGCGTATAAAACTGAAGGAAGTCTCTGTGGCTAGAGAGGCTCAGTGACAGGAAGACTGTGGCAGTGAGTCTGGACAGTAGGTGACAGTAGGTGGTGGCTGGTGTAATTCAATCACATAGGATTGTTTCAGCTTTAGTAGGAGCCAAATCCTCCCCATTACCCTAAGGGCAATGGGAAGACACTGATGGTTTTAAGGCAGAGGAGATGAATGATCAGATTTATGCTGCTTGGAAAGGCTGCTCTGGCTAGTTGGTGAAGAAAAGATTTTGGATGGAGGCGAGTAGAGAGCATGCAGGGAACCAGTTAGAATCTACTGACATTTACGTGGAAGAGAATCATAGCTCAGAATGCTGTTTTGTTTGAGATCGAGAAGGAAAATGCAAATATAGGAGAGACACAGGAGATGTGAAATCCACAGGACGTGGTGTGGACTGACCATGACTGTGGGCTAAGTCAGAGAGGCTTCTGGTTATGCAGCCAGATCTAGAGTGGACCCTCTGTTGCCACAAGGATATGAGATAAGGAACAGGCTCAAGAGTATTAGAAAACCATAAATTATGTTTTAGACATATTAAGTTTAAGAAGTGTTTGGGATATTGAAGAGGAGATATTCAAAAGGATTCTGGAGGGGCGCCTGGCTGTCTCAGCTGGTGTAGTGTGTGGCTCTCAATCTCGGGGTTCTGAATTCAAGCCCCATGTTGGGTGTAGAGATTACTTTAAAAAAATAAAATAAAATCATAAGAATTCTGGAGATGAGCCCAAACCAAAGTAAAGGTTTCTCCCGTATCACTACACTGGAGAAAGTGAACCGTGGTACCTGTAGGAGGCATGTGGATGAGAGATGGGTATTGGTTTCTAGCCAGCCAGCTCTACCTCCAAGGATGAGCAGGGAGCCGGGTGCTGAGCCTCATGAAGAGGCTTGGATGGTCTAGGCATTTTCTGGGACAACTACTCCCATTTCTTGTGTCATTCCTCCTGCTTTCTTTTAGATTCACAATTCTAGCGGCCTGTTCCCTGAGATTGTGTGTGCCTGGGGCACCAGGGGGAGGGCAGTGTGCAAGGAGAACCAGGAAGACCGTCCCACTTGCCTCCAGAAAGGATGTCTCTGATTCAAAAGGTGTCCTTGCCATTCAGAACTCATAATCAAACACAGGGCTCTTTGAGGGTGAGAGTGAAGTAAGATATAAGTGGCCTGCTGAAAGGAACATGTGCGGAAGAGGGAGTCTAGAAAAGGTTATTTTTCCTTCCCTATATGGGAAATTACTTTATCCTGATTCGAGGAGAAAGAACAAACTGAAAAGCACTATTTGAGAGTGACATTTTTTATTGAAGTTACAAAACCTACATCTCATCTAATAGATAAGCTCACTTCCCACTCGCTCACATTCTATTGTTATTTAACCATATTCACTCCCCCACCCATTTTGAGAAAAAAAAAATTAAAGTGCATCGGTGTGATATCCTTCTCCCCACTGCCACCCCCTGTTATTTCCTTCATGGAAAATATAAACTGTCCCTTTTAGCAAGACTGAAGGGTCTTTATCTGTTATCTGTCACTGACACTTGAAAAGAAAGGTAGCTGGAAACGAAATATCTTATTTCAATCGCTCATAAAATTTCCCTCTTTCTGTTTGATAAGCATTCACTTTGTTTTACTTGAAGTAATACTTCACATGAACAGGGAGAAAATGCTGAAGCAAAGGAGAAGTTCTTCTATTAAAGGGTTTGCATGATACTTGAGATTGGCTTGCTTAACATCTTTTCCATCCTCCTCGGGTGTGTTTTCCAGGCTCAGAGGCTGCAAAGCTGGGTTCCAGATGTGATTTAAGTTCTGCCAATTGGGTGCAGTGATTGGCAGCGAAACTGAATTCCCAATGGAATTAAGTACGGAGAGAGGCGGCAGGATGCAAGACACTCGTTCCGCTTGTGCAATAGAGTAGACCCAGCATCGCTCTGGGTCTAGAAGTAGTTACTTGTCTCGTGACATCGTTATCCTGAAGGCAGGCGTCATTTCCAACTCTCAGCTCCTGCCTGGACTAGAGCTTGACATCTTGACAAGCCAGTCTGCGGTGTTATCCCAGAAGTCAAGGCTGGAGGCACAGCTGTTCCGGTCCTTTCAGGAATTTGGAAAATACCTTGAAGTACCTTATTCTCTGTGGAGTAGAGCATAGTCGTTTGGCAGGTACACTCTGGGACCAGAATAGTTGGGTTGTAATCCCAGCTCAGCTAATCAGTAACTGTGTTACTTCGGGCAACTCTCTAAACTTCAGGGTTTCATCTGAAAAAAATGGGGAAGTCACTTACTGCCAGGGCTGCTGTGAGGACTGAATCAGTGCGTGTACACAACACACTCAGAGCAGAGCCCCGGGACACAGGAGGTGCTCAATACCTCTTAGTTGTTACCTCGATCAAGTCCTTTACTGCTTACAATAATGAAAGAGTTTCCTTCTTCCTGCGTCTGAATCCTCACTGATGATACAAAGTGCATTCAAGTTTGTCATCAATTGTGCAACTCTGGATGAATTGCATTTGTAGTTACAAGGTTCACAGTCTCAAAGATGAACTGATTTTGATGGCCAACTAACTGCACTTGAATACTTGCAAAATATATTTCTCCAAGCCCTGAAATATACAAGAAATATTAAGGAAATAAGTGGTGAGAATAAAAAGGTAAATGCAGTATTTTGTAGGATAATAAGGAAAGAAAATGAGTTTTTTTCCTCATATATTTGATCTTTTAAATAGATACCCTCAATTTTCATGAAATCCACATGGAAGTTATGATTTACACTTCAGCACCTACAATTGGAAACAATATTCCAAAGTGCCACCATTTCTCCCCTTTGTAAAATATTTATTCATTTCTACTTGGTACATGCTGCCAGTTGCAGGAAGCATTTAGAAGCAAAAGAAGGGAGTTTATGTAAAGTTGCACCTAAAGATTATTCTGGGTCATTAAGAACTAGAGTAAGAACAACAGACAAGCAGCTGAAGGGACTTTCCTCTCCCTTTTGAGAGGTGACTTGTGCTTGATCAAGATCAGATAAAAAGGAAAAGAGTGAACAACATTAATAACAGTGCGTGCTGTCTACTTTAGGCTTACCATTGGCCAGGCCCTGTCCTCTGAACACAAACAAGATTCCTGTGAGGCAGTATTATCATTATTATCCCCACTTTACAGATGAGAAAACCAAAGCACAGAGTCCCACAGTTACAAGGGACACAGAGTCAGGGCTGAACACAGGACATATGCAGTACCAAAGTCCACACATTTAATCTCTGCATCTTACTGCCTTGTATTATTAGAGTAGCCTTGCCATTTATTTTTTTTTAAAGATTTTATTTATTTATTTCAGAGAGAGAGAGTGAGAGAGAGAGCACAAGCAGGGGGAGAGGGTTCAGGGGGAGAGAGAGAAGCAGACTCTCCGCTGAGCAGGGAAGACCGAGATAATGGGCTCAATCCCAGGACCCTGAGATCATGACCTGAGCCGAAGTCAGACACTTAAGACAGATGTTTAACCCACTGAGGCACCGAGGCGCCCCACCAGTTTTTCATCTTTAAAGATTTTTTTTTATTTATTTTATTTATTTATTTGACAGAGAGAGAGATAGCGAGAGCAGGAACACAAGCAGGGGGAGTGGGAGAGGGAGAAGCAGGCTTCCTGCCGAGCAAGGAGCCCGATGTGGGACTCCATCCCAGGACCCTGGGATCATGACCTGAGCCGAAGGCAGACGCTTAACGACTGAGCCACCCAGGCGCCCAGTTTTTCATCTTTAAATCTAAGATAGAGTTCCCAATATATAGGGACCCATGCTCATCCCATGCAGGACAAAGAGAAGGGACAGTCTGGAGATTAGGGGTAGGCAGCCACAAATCTCTTTTTAAACACAGCAGAAGCCAATTTCCTTGTTTAATTGTGTGTGAGTTGTAGCAGTTTATAAACTATGACGTATTCAGCCATCCATACACAGGTAAACTGCTCAAAGTGAAGAGTGAAATTACATCTGTCTTCTCACAAGTCATGTGTCTTCTGAAATGCTTTTCAAACTAATTACTGTAGGTAGAGACAAAAGAGCTTGAGTTTCTCAGGGTCTGATCTTCATATTTCCAACACATGAAAACATCCTGACATCATTGTTAGGTATTGATGCTTATTACCAGAGAAGAGCCTATAATTTTTCATCATTTGGCAAGTGTTCAGGTATTGCTAACCTTCAAGTTTTAGAAACTAAGCAGGTATTTTCTCATGAAAATATATATGTTTATTATTATGAAATGGAACGAAACTTCTATTAGCATGTTGGGCTGCATTTATATAATCTTAATTATTTCTCTTTTCTTCCCTATCCAGTGGAGACCTTAATTAGGTACTATGAAAAATATTTTTGAAATTCTCATTTTGCTTTTCAGTAGTAAATAAAGGCCCTCTTTGAAATCACACACACACACACAGCCATCATACCTTATGAAGGGGATATATTTCAGAAAATATCGTTATATAAAATTCAAAATAATACAAAACAAATTCTTATAATGGTCATTTGCTCTGCATATTTATCTGAATCACTTGGTGTATCAATTTTAAATTACATAAATGTTCATACTTTTTTCAAGATATACCAATAAAATGAAGCTCTATTAATATCTACATTGCCTTATTGAAAACATTTTAAATCAAATTCATATCAAATATGGAAACAAAAAACAAAAGAAGAACTGCATTTGATTTTCCAATGCCATATGCATATCTATATTAAAGCCTATGTGTAGAAACCAGCCTATTTATCAGCAAATAGATCAGTCAGCAGTTGGGTCAAATGATGTGGGTCCAATATGAAAGTACAGAAAGTACGCTTCAAAAACAACTTAAATATGTATATGCTCTGATGGAAGTCTGTCCACTAGTGATTCAGACAGAGGGACACCTGAGCAATTTAGGCTTTAATCTTGTGGCCGGAATTGAGTTGGAACTGGTTGGAGCAGAGTTTGTGTATCCGAAATATCTGAAGTCAGAGCTGGTAAGTCTCCTAGTTCTGAATAGCTTTAAATGCCTATTCCCATTTGGACAGGGTTGATAAGCCTATCTGCAGATAATTAGTCCTCTCATATGAACTGCTGCATGCACATTGGTTGGACCAAGCCATGTTTTGAAAAAACCTCCTCCGTAATAGTATCTATATTTGGATTTCAGGCTTGTGAGCTTTCCTTCTTTCTTGAGTGTTTGAGGTAAATGTATACATTGGCAAATGTGACTGTTGGCCTATCAACTAGGAGATTAACGAGGGACAACTGAACAATAGATCAAAAGCGAGTTACACTGCTCTGTGTTCCTAGGAAAGGATGGATAGGTCAGGTCACAGTGAGACAACCTAGGTTTCAGGCTGTTTCATTCAGGGAGAAGAATGGGGAAGAAGAACAGGATGGTAGGAAGGTAGCCAGCTAGCAGAAACCTACCGGGGCATGGGAAAGCAGTATGAGGGAGTTAGCTGAGACAATTTTGAAGAAAGAAGTGAAAGGGATAAAACTTTTGTAGGGAGAACCAAAGAGAATTACAGAATCCAGAATGGGGGTGTTGGGGGTCACGTTAATCTTCATGAACCCTGGAGCGCCTGGGTGGCTCAGTTGGTTAAGCGGCTGCCTTCAGCTCAGGTCATGATCCCGGGGTCCTGGGATCGAGCCCCACGTCCGGCTCCCTGCTCAGTGGGGAGCCTGCTTCTCCCTCTCCTTCTGCCTGCCATTCTGCCTACTTGTGCTCTCTCTCTATCTCTCTGTCAAATAAATAAATGAAATCTTTAAAAAAATTTTAAAAAATCTTCATGAACCCTTTTAGTGGTTTTTCAGAACAATAGTAGTTGTTCTTACTGTTAAGAGTTGGAGATTTTTCTTTTTTGGCTGAATCTTTTTGTTTTGTTTTGTTTTGCTCTCTTCCTCCCTACTGATAATACTCAACTGATATTCAGAAACCCCAGTATGTCTGCATCTGTAATCTAATAATTTGCAAAAATTGACTCAAGTCACCAGATTAGAACAATTAGTTTGAGATTTAGTTTTCAGTTACTCAATTTATCAATATTAAAGCCAGGGTCAACTCCATGGATACTCAAGCTATGCAATTTTCACCAGACCCCACACTCAGAAGGTTCCTCCTTGAGGTTTAGTGCTCTGGGGACACCATCTTGGAATTCTTAATAATTCTCTTTGAATTGGAGTTTTGTAGGTCAAGTCGGACAGGACACTGGCGTCTGAGCCAGGGGCCTGCAGCCTCAGCACCCAAGCAAACCTCTTCCCTCGGCCTCCATCTCTGCCTTCCTGCCTCCCCAGGATATGTTCTTAGCCGCCGACTCCCCTCCTTCCCTCAGCAATCACTGCCAACCTCCACCTCCTGAGTGTCAGTGCAGCAAGGGGTGGGGTCAGGGGCACATGCTCTGTGTGCTGAGTAGTAGGGTGGGGGCCTGAGGGCCTGTGAGGGTCTGACTCACCCTCAAATGTCCCTGTGCCCAAGGGACCATTTGCTTACATAGAAAATTAAACCACCATCAGAAAGAGATAGACAACGGCTACAAAGGACATGGAGAAACCTTTGTACTGCTTTTTGAACAAGGGGTCCACATGTTCATTTTGAACTGGGCCCCACAAATTATGTAGCTGCTTCTGATTAAAGATTCCTTTTTTTTTTTCCAACGAGAAAAAAAGTGATTAGTCCAGTGCTATTCAAACATTGTTTAAAGGACAGGACTCATTTTTCAAGGAAACACTATGGGAATCAGCCATACTTAAAAGAGATCAGAGCGAAGCTGTCTTTTCCTGCTCTCCTATGAAGTGCAAGGCTCCTTGGATTCTGTTTCCTCACTCCCCCTCCTCCCACAGGACACCGCCACCCAGTCGTGCGATCCTACAGCTCCAAAACAGACCATCTGAAAGCCAGCCAGCTACCCCATACTCTTCATTGACAGAGGTGGAAACCCAGGCCCAGAAATTAATTAGCTTCTCCAGATTCACAAAATGTTTCATGGTCAAATCTTGGTTAGTATCCAGATGACTTGATATCCAGTCCCATACTTTTCTTCCTTTGTTGCCTCCCCTCAGATACTTCCTTGCCGTTTTTGGAGGAGCAAGCCTGCCTTGATGATGTTTAAGGATGCCCAGGATGTCACCCACCACGAGCATGCTGGTTGTGGCTGACCACATGTACTAGGGGGGTGTTCCATGCCCGGGACGCAAGTCCTACTCATTCACCTAAATGTCCTCTCTTCCTCACTTCTGCTTTTTCACTCTGTACTTCCTATATGCTAGGCACTGAGCTAAGAGCTTTCCTGAGAATAATACCACACTTAATTCCCATGGTACCTCTCTAAGTGGTCAGAATCTGTGCTCCTTATTTTATTTTATTTTTTTTAAAGATTTTATTTATTTATTTGACAGAGAGAGACACAGCGAGAGAGGGAACACAAGCAGGGGGAGTGGGAGAGGGAGAAGCAGGCTTCCCGCTGAGCAGGGAGCCCGATGTGGGGCTCGATCCCAGGACCCTGGGATCATGACCTGAGCCAAAGGCAGACGCTTAACGACTGAGCCACCCAGGCGCCCCTCTTCAAATACATCTTTAAAAAAAAATTAGCGGAGGTTTAGAGATATCATTAGCCAAATTTTAACCTATTTTACAGAGTGATTGTGCTGACTTCTGTGCTTTAGTAAGTGGTCATTTGGGGTGCTTTGTTATTTTGGGGGTAAGTCTCTAAGCTTAATTAACACTGACAATTTTCTTCCCAGACACACAAAGAAATTTGACATTATTACATTGCAAGATAAATACTATTTACAATATAATATCTGTAGGCAATAGAAGTGCTCAATTTATATGAAAGGCAGTTTCCTGATTTTAAAATTTTTTAAAAAATTTTTATTTATTTATTTGACAGAGCAGGAGAGCACAAGCAGGGGAGAGAGGCAGAGGGAAAGGGAGAAGCAGGCTCCCTGCTGAGCAGGGAGTCCCAGGACCCTGAAATCCTGATCTGAGCCGAAGGCAGTCACTTAACCAACTGAGCCACCCAGGTGCCCCTGATTTTAAAATTTATATCAGATTTCTAGGGCCCCATAACTGCCCTTTCCCTAAAAGTTTCAACAGAGCAATACAAAATAATAATAGTATACTCTACGTCATACACATTCATGCATTTGTGCCACAATATTTATTGAATATGTGTTATTTTCCAAACTTTGCACTAAGTGCGGAGGACACAGGACTATATTGGCTCCATCCCCTTCCCCGAATATAACTGGACCAAGAATTTAATGTGTTGTGATTCAGACAGGTCCTGGGTACAGGAAAGGCAATAAGGAAAGAGTGGTTGCTACTACCTGGGGTTGGTAAATGTGAGGCTGGGAGAGACAAAGTTCAAGAAAGCTTCATGGAATAGGAAGGTACATAGCAGATAAGGGAAAACACCAGGCAACATTCAATTAATTTATGTGCAGTGCTTTATTAGTTACTACCTTATTTAATTTACATGATCTCATTTGGCTTTTGTACTTAACCAAGAGTTATATAACAAAGGAATCATCTCTATTTTACCAGCAACATCGTTACGGGGAAAGATCAAATAGAAGGTAAGATACACAATCAGGACTCAAGCCTCAGTGTTTTTTGTTTTTGTTTTTAATCCTAGTTATATTCTCTTTCCATTATATAAGAGTGAGGGCAGGGCACATGGCTGCTGATTGTTACTATAATAAACACAATATCCAGTGCATAGTCTATCTCAATGAGTCAGTGACACCCCAGCAAGAACACAGTAACTCATTGAAGCTACAACACAACTCTGTAGTCATAAAACTAAAGAAGCCATTGGAATTGGGACACCAAATTCAAATTGCCACACTGTCACTAACTAACAGGATGACCGGGGTAAATCACTTGGCCCATTTGTAACTTTCTTATCCTGTACAATCAGATAGTCATGTCTACACCCACAGAATTACTGCAAGGGAACATTTCTGTTGGAAACACATATCTGATTTTAGTTGAATCTAAATTTCAATCCCCCAGTAGCTCATTCCAGACTCCTCTACCACTCCTGTAATCCATAACAGCCACCCCCAGCAGCCTCCAAACCCATCAAAGATGGTGGAGCTATGGAAAATTGGTGAGCAGTGGAGCGACAAGGTCAAAACTGTTTTTAAATTCATCCTTCTTCTTTAGGTCACCTTTCCTTTATACCTTTATTCATCTCCTTTTAAAATTCTTTTTCAGAAAAGTTTACCCTCTCACTTTTGATATACAAACCCTCACTGAGTGTTTTCTTCCATCTCAATCCCACCTATTGAAAGGAGGAGGTCCAACATATCACTGTAGCAGGTGTGGATACAGGAGGATATGAACATCTGAGGCCATTGTTGTAATCAATCTGTCACAAGAAAGGGGCAGAAATGCAGAATCTCCCTTCATAGCCAAGGTGAAAATCATATCCAGAAATAAAGTCAGGAGTGATTTTAGGTGATTTGTTTTCCTTAACGGATCTATTTCTGATCATTCCGTGCTCATTGGAGCAACGGCTCTGAACGTGGGAATTTATTTAACATCCGAGTCTGGCAGGGTCCTCAGAAATCAAGCGAACAAGGATCCATGAGTCAGGAGAACTAATACTACGCAGCAGCCAGACCTCGCCAAGTCGGCATTTCGGGGAATGGAGCAGTTCCATAGAAGGGGGTGGGGGTGGCTTTGTAAATGTCAGGAGGAGCAGGGAGGGGAAACCGGATGACCTAAGTGCCCGAACAGTCCAAGTTCTCTCCATCACTATGACTAAGGATTTGATAAATGAAAAAACATGTCAGCTGACAGGTCACTACATAACTATTGTGTGTTTTCCTTTAAACCCTGACAGCCAGAGAGGAGGTTCCTTATGCTGTTTGCTGCTAGAAATTAATGATTTATTTTCTCACACGTGGACTTGGAAGCAGGGATCGCATCACTGTTTTCCAAATTGTAGGTTGCCTTCTCATGTGGCGGGGCAGGCATTCCGAGCATAGCTCGCCGCCACCTTCAGCCTCTCCCGTGTATATTTCTGCTATGATGATTTTGGGTCATTTACATTATGGAAAGAAATAGAGAACGATTAAGTGTGACCATTTAGGATGTCTGTCTTCGTAAGATTCTATAGCACGCTGCATCAAATTTGAAAGCAAAAATACATTATTTCAATGAAGTGATTTGTTAAAAGATTAGAATGTGTAAAAGGTATCTTTTGCGATGTTAGAAGAGACTTGACAGATGTAAATGATCAAATTGCATGTTTTCCTAAGATTAATGCACTATATAATGTATGGTGATTAACATAACATAATAATAAAAATAAAATAAAATAAAAAGATTAATGCACTATAGATACCTGACAACACATTTTTTTTTTTTTTTACTCATCTTCCAGGAAAAGTAGGTTTCAAATAACTCACCCCTCTTTGAAAGGTATCACATAACTATCAGCCAGTTACGTACATGAATGGATCAGAATCCAAATCATGTCGCCAGTATCTTGGCACCGGATTAACAATGACCACATCTTAATGGCACTTTAAATCTACTTTCATTGCTTAAATTTCGTCACTCGAATCAGCAAAGTAGTGATAAAGGTGTTCCAATTCCGAGTCTAAATCTCCCTCCACAATATTGATATAATGAATTCATGACTAATTTATTTCCAATCACAAATTTTATATGTGGTATTCAAACAAATATAAACCTTTCCCTAGAAGTTGCCATGGAGGTGGTGAAATATTTAGGCTCATTAGCTTTGTTTTGCTTTCCTTTAGCATGCAGAACTAATATCTTGATCCATAGCCCAAATTCAGAATATTCCTGTAGTCTAAAACAGAATTTCCTGCTGGGAAATTTGCTCAAGAGAATTTCTTTTAAAATCTCACTAATCCAGGAGATTTGGGTTCAGATTTGCATATTCATCCAATTTTTAAGTCTTCCAAAACCATTATTACGGCACACTTTGTTAGTTCCCTGAGTTTGAGTTTAATTATAGTGGTCACTTGCTGGATTTTGTATGAAGACTATTTAAAGAAAGGTTGTATCAGATGGTAAGGCATTAAAATATGAGGAGAAAATCTGGTTTTGGCAAGGACTTGGAAGACAGGGCTGCTCTCACATTCCCTGTTAAAAGTGGTAATTAGTACAATCTCGCTGGAGGGCAATTTGGCAACAGGTATGAGAAGCTATAAACATAGGCATTCTCTTCCATCCATTCGTTCTACTTCTAAGAATTTAATTCAATGAATTAGACAAGTCTTTATGCAAAAATGTGCATAAAAAGATTTCAATTCAGCATTCTTCATTCCAGTGAAAATTAGAAACAATCTAAACGCCCATTAATTAAAGATTGGTCAAATAAATTATGGTACCTTCAAAAAAGGAAACAATGTTATGAAAGTAATGATATAAATCAGAATGAAATGATATTGAAATTGGTTTCAATATTGTTAAGTGAAAAAGCAGGTTACAAGGCAGTGCATTTATGATTCTAACCTAGTAGTAACTTTATGTGTGCATGTGTGTGGGCGTGTGTGTTTGCTTAGACATATTCATATGGATTTGTGTGTGTATACACACAAAATCAGTAGCAAAGTGAACAGAGTATAAGCAATAGTTATACAGGGGTGGTAGGAGGATGATGAGAAAGATGATGATTGCTCTTTAATTTCTATTTTTTAATTTTCTATTTAAACTTTTTAACTCAGATTACTTGTATCAAAATAAATACATGGAAGTAGAGTAGGCTAGTTCAGTTGAGTCTATTTCCCTAAAGCAGAAATGAGACGGCTGCCCAGATAATTCATTGTACAGGCTAGCCTGGCTGAGAAGCAACCCTTGAGGCTATTTGAATAACTTATTCTAAGGAAGTTAGGTAGCTAATACAGTATCAGATGATTTAGCTAAAGTTATTCTTATAGAGAATTTCTCAGTAACAACTTTTCCTTGTCTCTTCCAAGTTTCCTTTTATCCAGAAGGACCACTTTTGTGACCACTTTTTTTTTTTTCCTCTGTCCTGGTGATTAGTTTGTGCTTGTCTGTTAGAAAAGAGACATGGATCCCCCTCCGCATAAATAACATTGCTCAGCACACTTAAACAGCCTTTTCGTTCACGGTGACCCAAATTCTCTAGCTGTATTTTTCATATAAAACCTCTTTTGTCCTCACAGTCTCTGCCTCAGACTGAGAAGGAGGAAGAATATTTAGGTTTCCAAAGTGCAGCAAGGATTTGGATAGAGTCCTCAGACAACTTACTCATTTTTTTTCTCTTCCTGGTTTCTGGCTGAGATACGTGATGTTGGAACATTATAAATCCACATCCCAGTCTTTTAAAAAATGAGGAAATACCTCTGTAAAGAAACAAAAGCTCCTGAATTGGATGCCCGTAGGAATCTATCTAGCGGTAAATAGTCTTTAGAAGAAGCAGCCTGGGTGCTGAGAGTAAATAAGTTGGCTGGGGTTACACTATTTCTATGTGGCACAGCCAGAATTTCACCTGGACTCCTCACACTCTTGGTCAGATTTGGAGTGGGGTGGGGGGCAGAACTAGGGAGAAGAACATTAAGAGAGTGAAAGGATGGTATATAAAATATTTGTTAAAATTAGAGCCAGTAATAAATCTCTTCATGGACCAAGGTTGGAATGAATTAACAAATAAGAATAAGGCAATGGGATGGCAAAGATGGCCCTTATTACTGGTAAAACTGATATGGGGGGCAGTGGCTAATATATTTGGGAAAGTGGACTTATCAATACTGAGCCCAGAATTAGGGCAGGCATCCTCATCCAGATACAGAACATTCTGGAAAACCATACCCTCCTCTCTGGGAGCAGGCAGGAAGCCTGTGTTATTGTGTTATCTTTTTCTTCTAACCCTTGTTCTCTGTAGGCAGACTACCTCCAAGGAAAAGAAAAAGGAGGAAGTGAGCTGAGTATGCCCACATCACTTTTCCTTAACTTACCGGTAAGGAAGTCTCTCCTCCTCCCCTAGAGAGCAGTAGGTAAGAAGGCAAGAGAGACCAGGAATGTTACACTAGGAGAGCTTCCTCCAAGTGGTAGGAAATATCAGGGGTATGGAAGAATCATTCCCATACAGCAGTCTGTGGTGTGCAGTCTGGTAACATCAAGCACCAAATAGTGTTTTCTTTTTCAGCTATCATGAATTTGATGGATTCCTTGGAAAAAAATAAAGACGATATGACAAACCAGGAGAGCTGGCTCTTCACATTCCTCCTCCCTCCATCCCATCCCTTCCTGTCACTTCCTGCCCCAGATGAAGTATATATGACTCTGAGTTAGAGGAAGAAAACTTTAATTGTAAAGGAAGGAGACTTTTGGAAGATGAGATTCTCAGGTAGGAAGGCAGTGGAGGAGAACCTAACTGATATCCCCTTCAGGTTGGAAGGACCCACGAGGTAGAAGAGGCTACGATTTTTCTCCACAGATTGAGTATGATGAGAGAGAGCCCAGCAGATGTGTCCTGGGACTCTAGGACATGAGAGAGGGTAAAAAAGAGAAGGTAGCATAGTCCATCTAGGAACACCTCCAGTACCCACAACCCACCAAGTGAATAGAGGAGATTCAGAGTGCCAGCTGGACAACAAGGTAAGTGTATATCAGTGGACAATAAGTTTTGGGTCACAGGCCCTGGAACATGACCAGAAGAGGTGAGGAGAGTATTATCAGTTTGTTTCATAGCTGAAAAGTCTGAGGAGAATCAACAACGTTGAGAATGCTCTGTCAAAACTGAAATAGCCTCTCAACATAGCCAGGCAGAGCAATCACGGGTATCCTCATCCATAACACGAAGTGGGCAAGAGTAGAAATTGAATCCCGCCTTCAGTATATCAGTGTATGGCCTGTCATGAAGAAATTGCCCCCTGCTTGCACCAGAGACTCCCCTCTCTTCCCCTCTGCTTCATTCTTGAGAATTTAGGGTTGAGGTCAAGTGGAAGAAAAGGAATATCTAAGGGAAAGCTTTGAACTGGACTGAACCTGAGGAAGCAATCTTGAATTTATATAAAAAGTGCTGGGTTGAACTAATACATTAAAAAAATTATATCGGGGGCACCTGGGTGGCTCAGTCATTAAGCGCCTGCCTTCGGCTCAGGTCATGATCCCAGGGTCCTGGGATCGAGCCCCACATCAGGATCCCTGCTCCACGGGAAGCCTGCTTCTCCCTCTCCCACTCCCCCTGCTTGTGTTCCCTCTCTCGCTGTGTCTCTCTCTGTCAAATAAATAAATAAATAATCTTTAAAAAAATTATATCAGTTATTCTGTGAAGGATCAGAAATGGGGGCACATGAGCTCAAGTAAGAAAAGTTCCCTTTTGCATATGTGGGTTTTGTGAATTATTTTGACTATGGGTCAGTATAACCATATCTGTAATTTCATTGTGTTATTGTGTTATCTTTTTCTTCTAACCACTTCAACTTCAAGTGGGGGCCATTGAGTAGAAAAATTATAATCTATCACATGCACTATAATTAACAGAGAAGCAGATTTTTACAGACCTGATTGTAAAGTGCTCCAAGGAAGGCAATTCAAAGTACTTCCATGAGAGAATAATATTTCTCAGTTGTTCTTTGGCATTTAACCAAGACCCTCAAATGAGATAAATCCAGAATCACAGCTCTTGATCGCAGTAGCTGAGAAGTGGTTGTTTGGAGGATGTAATCTCTATGACAACCTTGTCTTTGAGAGAGTTCTTTTTAGATTACGTCAATGATACAAATTTCCTTAAAGAATGACATAATGGGTTTTAATGCTCATTTTTTATTTTATTTTTTTATTTAGTGCAGATGATGTAAAAGGCTGAACCAAACATGACAACCAGTCTTCTCTCTACCATTCCTCTGTTGGGCATTGGTAACGGTGAAGAGTTGAGAGGCCAACATTTTTTGTATTTATGTTTGCAATCTGCTTACATACAGATATAGTATTTATTGGGATTGAGGGGAGATGTAACATTGGTAAGAAAGACTAAGAATTCTGAGTAATTCAGCCCCTTAATTTTGGATATTACCCTTTGTTCTCTCAGATATTTTTAGCCCTTTCTTATCATTTCTAAAATAATAAAGAATGTTTTAGAGGAAAAGAGAAAATTAAGAGCAGCTGATAGAATTCTGCTGGCTCCTTTACTGACCACTCTGAAAATGTAGAAAGGGTGACCTAAATTCAAAACACCCCATGGATATCTTAGAATCCCCTTTTCCCTGATTAGCCTTATTATCCTACCCTGAGTCTCTCAGCTGGGGAATTCCTATTTGCTAATCTCAATGTGTCCTCATTTGGATGAATCCTGGGAACCCAGACATATCACACAGCATCTGGGAAACATGGGAAACCTGTCAGTTTGCCTCCCCAGAGCTATCCAGGGATGAGAAACATCTGTTATCATCTTTTCAGTGACAGGGTATTTGATGGGTTTATTTTTCTGCTTTGCTTGGGATATTCTCAGCTCAGCAAAATATTTTCCAGAAAGAAGTCATCACAAATAAGGTATGATAAACTTATGAACTTGAGGTGTTATCAATCATAAAAATACTGTAAAACATCCCAGCTATAATCATCTCCCATTATTGAAAAAAATGTACTTACAATTTTCAAAAGATTAAAAAAAGAAAATATTCAGAAGATTGTGTTTAGGGCTCTTTGCAGAACAGCACCCAAGAAGCAAGTTATCTGTGAGAGCGGTTTGAATACAACTGGAAGAAATAAAAAATGCAATGAAGCAGGTGCAAAGGGTGTTATAGTTATTGAGGCATTGATGTAACTGTCTTAAGTCCCATTAAAGAGTAGCATTTGGCATGTCTCTATATAAATGAGGTTAAGTTTGCCAGAAAAGTAAAGTAACACTACTGGTAAGTTAAAAAATCATATCCTATCAGAATTTCCCTGCATTCCATCCAAAACTTCTATGAAACTTTAGTAATAGGCTGATTCATCACATATAAATTCCATTCCAAAAAATAAAAAAGGAACTTACTTTCCCACTATTGCTCTGTAGAAAAACAAAGGGCAATACTGAAAATATGTTTGCTAGTTTCTTGTTCATAAAGAAACATGCCATTTTGCTTAGTGGCTATTTCTCCCTTAGGCTCCACCTCACTAAGGTAGGAGTGTGATAATAAATGGAGGATCTACAATGAAAAACTGGACTATAAAATATTCTTTTTCTTAATTAAATGGCTTTGGTTACAAATGAATATAGAGGAGCTTGCCTGATTGTAAACAGTCATTCATCTGAGTTTCAAATTGTTCACCCATTTAAGCAGCTGACTTAAAATAAGTTTAAGACTGCACATCAAGTGGGTAGCTTTAATCAGAGTTTAAACTACATGAAATTCGTAGATCATAAGATCTAGAATTTTTTTCCTTATGGCTATGAGGAGAGAACATGCTGGAAAACAAGTCTTTGGATGGAGTACTGGGAACATTTTTTTTTTAACTATTAAAGATCTGTTTATAGTCTACAATGTCCCTTTTGGGCTGCACTTTAGCTAAATAAAATGATAACCATCCTCTGTTTATATCTTAGAGATTCCTGTGGTTGTGGGCCTTCAACTCTGGGACTAACTTCACAGAGACCCCACCCAACCCCCACTCCATTTTTTCCTACCCATAAGATTTTGCAATGATTCCACTTCCAGTTCAGGAACAGATGCTCTAGAAATACTGCTTAGGAGTATGAACTGGTGTGTGCAAAAATGATAACGTGGAAAGCTATTTGCTTAGCTAGTAACTATAAATAAAAGTGCATTAGTTAAACTTGTTAAGCATAGATCAGGCTAGGCTAGTGCCCAAAGGAAAACAATCTATAATAATACAAGCCATCTCACTTTCAAGGTAAGGAGTCCAAAAGATAGAGATGGTGAGGGAGAGATCCTACCCTGGGAACAATTAAAGTTTCTGATTATTGGTTCACATGAAACAACTCTCCCAATTGGGTGGATAAAACTTACAGTAAGCCACCCCAGGGAGGAGCCTCATAGACCATTCCCCTGCCAACTCTTGGCATCCCCCTGACATTTGCTCATCTACCTGAGGAATTGACTAGAAAGCTGCTGGGATATGATGAGTCCTTCATGATGAAGAAGAGGGGTGGTGGGTGAACTGAGAGAAGTCAGTGGTTCCATCTTTGTTCAGAAAGGAGACAAGGGGGTCCAGGAGAGGTTGTTGGTCCTTCTTCTGACCAGTTTCTCCACTTTTGTTCTCCAGATAAAATAGAGCTTGGAATAGGAATGAAAATAAGTATTTGACATGTCATGCATATCTACCTTTGCTCTGTTTGTTGGCCAGGGTCAAAATTGCACACTACGAGCAAAGGGTTTTTTTGTATGCAATGCTATGTGAAAACAATTCAGGTTTTGATATTCAAACTAAAAAGACAATTTTGTTGTCATTAATAAAGCATGGTGTTTATCGATGTCTGAAAAAAAAAGTGTCTAGGAGGGACTTGTGTCTCCTGAAATATTGGTAATTCTTCATTAAAAAACTTCTGTGGTCTAATTAGTTTGGAAATCACATAAAACAAAGTTAAGTGGATTTATTTTCTGTAGAAAATCTCATAACCTTTAATGCACTATTAATTTGCTATCATAGCTAATTAATTATCCCAACTAACAGTATTATCAGAGAGAGAAAGAGAAGAGACAGGGGAGAAAAAAAACATAATAAATTGCTTAAGGGAGGCAATCAACCACATCTGCTGAAATGTAATCCTCATGCATTACAGTCCCCCTATGGCCAGGAAAAAGCGATAAATAATACTGCATTAAACATCAGTTTATCTTTTTTAATCTCACAGTTACATCGTTCGGGAAAGACACCAGGCACAGCCCTGGTGTCAAATCTCACAGATCACTATCATGTGAGTTTGTGCAAATTATTTAACTTCTTAAAAGCCTGAAATTTCTCAGCCATAAAAGTGAGCTAATACCTAGCTGTTGGGTTATTGTAAAGGTTGCATGCAGTTATGAATGCAGTGCCAGGTACAGAAATGATCCGTCGTTTCCTTCCTCCTCTCCTGGACCTTCACACTTTCCCCAGCCTCAGTCAGCCATTTGAACATAAAGAGCCTCACACAAGAATGAGGGTCACTCTCCTGCTACAGTGTTCCACTTCTCTGTGGGAACAGTGTCCAAGAGTGATTGTTCCTAAAATGTCTTCTGCTATTCATTCCATGTATCCCTTCAGCTAGGCAGCCAACACATTCCTATGAGGTATCTACTATGGATCAGGCACTAGAGATAAAGATAGGCATGCTTCATTCCCTGCCTGAGCTTACTGTCTGGCAGTGAAAGCCATCATGAAATAAGCACCAGATCTGATGGGGAATGTTCAGGGTGCTAATTGTGCACCTGAGAATCCAGGAGAAGCAATAGAGATGTGGTACAGCTGCTCTTCCTCTGATACACAATGAAGGAGCCAGCATAAAAATCACATCCACAGTGGAACAGGAGTGAAGAAAAGAATGGGAAGGACTGTGCCTTCAGGTTTTCTCACTTGACCTCCACAGCGACTCACAAAGGTGGTAAAGCAAAGAAAGGAATTTTTCCCAAGGGTAAAGAGCCAGTTGCCAGTGGATCCAAAACCATTGTCCAGGATTTCTGAGTTCTAGCCCAGACTCTTCACCATCGTATGGTGGTAAGTGGCCACAAGTGGGATAAACCTAGAGGAACTTCCTTAAAATCTCCAACTGAGGTTGACCCTATTATTAGTTTCTTCAAACAACACTTCCTCAGAATTCTGTTGTTTTCCTTCTCACTTCTCATCCAATCCCAAAATTTCACTTTGGTCTTACCAATGTCATAACATATCTGAGTGTACTTCCAAGGCCAAGGACAATGTCATTTTTCTCCATATATTCTCAGCTTATGTTGATTGATATAATTAGTTAATTGACATGTTAACTGAGATTAGCTGCTGCTACTTTATATAAATAATTAATAAAACTCTAGTTTTATTTTTTTAAAGTTTTACTTATTTAAGTAATCTCTACACCCCACATGGGGCTCTAACTCACGACCTGGGGATCAAGAGTTGCATATTCCTCTGACTGAGCCAGCCAGGGCCCCAACAAAACCTAGTTTTAAATTGGATATTCTTCTGTGAAATGTAGTAAACTCTTATTGAAATGATTTTGACCTTCAATTTTGCTGCCACTCTGTTCACATAAATGACTAGAGCAGAGAAACTATAGTAGTAAGAGGAAAGGTCTCCTTTTGAGGGATGTACTAGAATCTAAAGAGTTTATAGTCTTTTTCTCACAAGTGCCTTCTGGGAAAAAGCATATTAAAGACCAGCAGAAATTATTCTTTATCTCCTCTCCCCGATTTCTGCACAATTGGTGAACCAGTTATCTTTTAGTGTAGTGAAGATCATCAAGCTAAAAATCTTCTGGAAAAATTATCAAGACAAGTCAAATAGAACTCAACTCAGCTCAAGCACATAAAGTCTTATTAATTTCAAATATCTTTTTGGAAATAACTTATTCTTCAAAAAAAGAAAAAGAACATATTAGATACCAAGTTAGTCTTGAGCTTAAAATGGTCATATTAATTGTGGATTTAGGAATCTGTGGGAGACTTCTCTATTGATGATGACTGGAGACTGGGGATATGTTTCAACAAGCTTTATGATCCTATAGTTGTGTCTCAATTTTGAAGACTTGAAGTTCATCTTAGAGTCTGGTGATTCTATTCATGGAAGTTGTCTGGTCACTTAGCAAAGGAATAACAAACTAATTTTATTGCTAAAATTGTTTTAGCACTACCTTAAATGATGAACATTAACTCTTTTAAACTAGAATTGGAAAATGGTTTGCCCACTTGTTCTTGGGGAGCATCTTCTATGAATTCATTGAGATCTTCCTTCATTTGACTTAGCAGTCAAAATTTGGTTAAATAAATATTCTCACTAAAGAGCTAATGTACATAACACAAGTGAGGAAAAAAATGTGTCTTTGGGGGTGCTGGGATGGCTCAGGTGGTTAAGTGTCCTACTCTTGATTTCGGCTCAGATCACTATTTCAGGGTCCTGGGATCGAGCCCCATGTTGGGCTCTGCACTCAGCAGGAAGTCTGCTTGAGGATTCTCTCTCTCCCTTTCCCTCTGCCCCCACTTGGGCTCTCTCTCTCTCTCCCGCTCTCTCTAAAATAAATAAATAAGTTAAGTGCCTTAGAACATAGCTTTTCTAGAACACTTTGACACAATTTTGATTTAAGCTGAGCATTGTCACCAAGGGTGGAAATGAAAATCTCTCCTTTACTCATCTTCCAAGGATGTTTATATGATTCCATTGGTCTGCCTCTAATTCCTTAGGGATAGAATTATATTATTGGGTTTCTTGAAGGGTGTTTCACATATTTATATGGTTAGTTTAATTTCACATTGCCCTTTGTGGACAGGACTATTTTGTCTTGCCAAATGGAGAGCCCACACAAAAGTCTCATGCACAAGTTTAAGGAAAAAAATTTAAGATTATTTGCTTGAAGAAGAGACACCACTTCTTATTCTAAAAAGATATAGAAGAAATCAACTCTCCTAGACTATAACTGGTTATTAAGAAGTTCTGCTTGAATTATCTCAGTACACATGAAAAACTTGCCCATCAACCAAATACCTTTTAATCACAAGGTTTTATTTATTGATTTACTTTTTATTATTTATTATTGAAGTATAATTGACAGTGTTATATATTGATGTACTTTTTGAGCCAAGAGTGAGAATATTAAGCCAAATCTACCATGGAGCTAGTGAAAACAAAAATATTTGATAATTTGGGATGCCAAAAAACCTCTGAATGGGCAGGATATACAGTCACTATTCAGAATGATATGAAAGGGAATTGTTTGGTAATTCTGGTGCTGGGTCTTTCTTACCTCGTGTGGTTTTTCTGTAGGTCTGAGACTGAGATATACATAGAAGTCAGATGAAAGTCAGAACCCCATGAACCAAAGACTGAATTCCCAGAAAACTTGATCATGCACAGGGAAAAAGCACCCCACTGCTGAAAATCTGCTCTTGTTATCCAGACAAGACCAAAAGACACTATCCAGATGAGACCAAAACACACGCACACATATTCTTCTCTCTTTTACTGACCATACAGAGTGATAAAACTCACCTTGTCTGGATTTAAAAAAACATAAAATCTCTTGGATTCCAAAGGTTTCAGACAAATCCCAGCTCCCAGAAAGTCTCAGCCACAATGACTCAAGAATACCCTTGGCCACTTCCTAATTTGTTTTTACTTTGAAATACATGCCTGCCTGCTTGCCTCTCCCATTAAAATATAAATCCTATGAGATCAAGGACTTGGTTGTGTTCTTTACTATCTAGCCGGTGCTTAGAGCAATACCAAGAACATGGCAGGTACTCAATAAATATTTGTCGAATGAATGAGTGCTATCATTTGATTTTCACAGCCATCATGCAAAATAACCAGGAAGGCTAAATTCCCTGAGCCCAAGAGCAAGTTCTGTCCTTGTGTAACATTGTCTCTAGCTCCTAGCACAGGACCTGGCCCATGGAAGTTGGGGCTGGAAAATATTTGTTGACTGGTTGTTGCTACTGTGATTTTACAGATGAAAAAGCTGAATGTTGAGGTGCTAATTGACTGACCCAAGGACCTATAACTACTGTTAAAGCTAGATTTAAAATATAGACTTTTTGTCTTGAAATTTGATGTTCTTTTTAACACCCTATTCCATATTCATCTCACCAAATTACATCGTGTGCCTACAATGGATCAAGCATACTGCTAGGAGTTAGAAATACAATGAAGAGGAAGAAATTTAATCCCTGGACTCAAAACATTTACTATGCACTGAAGGAGTTAGACATTGGTTAAATAGGCACACAAACCATGTAGAAGCGGCACTATGGGCCCTATGATGGGTTCTACAAAAGATAGTGCTATGACCACAATAATAATTTTTGATATTGTAGAAACAACAGTGCCCCCAAAAGATATTCTTTTTTCCCTAGTAGAGCCTGTAGGTACATTACAGAGGCAGTACTTTAGTGATATAAGCACTGTGGTTTGATTTATAAGACCTGGTCATAATAACTTAGGGTAACCTGGGAAAAACACTTAACCCTCTGCTACATAGAGATACTCATATATGCCTCAGTTTGGGAAGAATGTGGGGTACTGATATTATTGAGAATGTCCACCCTCTTGCCATACTCATCTACTAGATTCTGATAAGTGCCCAATTTTTTAAAAAGATTTTATTTGTTTGAGAAGGAGAGAGAGAGAGAGAGCACAAGCAGGGGGAGCAGCAGAGGGAGAGGGAAAGGCAGACTTCCTGCTGATCAGGGAGCCAGACACAGGGCTCGATCCCAGGACCCCGGGATCATGACCCCGGGATCATGACCTGAGCCTAAGGCAGATGCTTAACCAACTGAGACACCCAGGCACCACCCCCATTTTTTTTTTTTTTAATCTAACTGGACTGAGCTTGAAGTAGACTTGACCTCTTAAATACTATCACAGCACAGTTCCCAGAAGGAGTAATCAATTCTGCAGAGGCAAGACCCTGATTCCAGCTCTGGCTCTGCTCCTGGTGGGTGGTTGCCCTTGTATAAATTAAGCCCGACGTAAGACCTCAGTTTCTTCTTCTCTCAATGAAGAGACTTGGCTGGGTTAGTTCTAAGGGCTAATTCTCAAGAGGGTCTTCTCCTACTCACCACCACTTTTCTCCAGCACATACATACCTCCCCCTACACACACACACTTTATAATCTTCTTTAAGAATCTACCTCTCCTGGGGCACCTGGGTGGCTCAGCCATTTAGCGTCTGCCTTCAGCTCAGGTACGATCCCGGAGTCCTGGGATCGAGCCCCGCATCGGGGTCCTTGCTCAGCGGGGAGCCTGCTTCTCCCTCTCCCACTCCCCCTGCTTGTGTTCCCTCTCTCGCTGTCTCTCTCTCTCTGTCAAAAAATAAATAAAAATCTATAAAAAAAACAAACAAACAACTTATTATTAATAAAAAAAAAGGAATCTACTTCTCCTATTGTTCTATCAGCATCTGGTTACATGTCTATCATAGGCTGGAGAGGAAAAAAATGGAAAATAGGAAGTAGCTTCAGGCACAGAAACTGACATCATCCATTTACCCCCATGCTAAGATAGTGCCCACTTTCCAGTTCCATAGACTCCCTGTAGCTTCTAACAAGTGCTCTCTTGTGGTGGGGGTAAAGGTCTCTAAGTTCATTTAGCATCGTGCTAATAAGACTTTTCAGCATTAGTTCCTTGGATCAGGCTTTGTCTCTGAGCTGCATTCATAAATAAAGCTCATGGTGACTCTCTACAGTCTCAGCTTTAGAGGAAATTTGTTCCAGGAAGGAAAATGCTATTAACTACAGAATGCAAGGGTAAGCAGAGTCCTTTGCAAATAACTCCTAATAAACAGACATGGCCAGGTGTGAAGCCTGATTTACATCCTCCCATGGTACAAAGCCTTATAATGCCTTGGTTGCCGATGGTCATCTTGGAAATGTGCCATTATCCTCCAGGACATAGTTAACAGTCTAGCATTCCAGGTGGGGAGCAGCAATTCCTTGGTTTTTATTCACCTCAAGAAAGAAAGTTCTGGGCCAAAATTAATAAAGGCAAAAGAGCATGAGGGGAAAAGGAGATATGTGACCAATGGTGAAAGAAATCTCTTCATGATTGAAAGTCATCTGGGCTGAGGACCCCGCTGGCCTAGGAAAATGTCCTCCTTTTAGTTGCAACCAAAAGCAGAGTTCCTCCCCACC
Source organism: Neomonachus schauinslandi (assembly GCF_002201575.2). Lineage (NCBI taxonomy): Eukaryota > Metazoa > Chordata > Mammalia > Carnivora > Phocidae > Neomonachus > Neomonachus schauinslandi. Next base: position 169,646,349 of record NC_058406.1, read on the forward strand.
TTCAACAATCTTTCTTCCAGGGTTTGTGCTAGTCCGGACTGTTTGACTCTAGACAAGACTGGCCTTATGTTAGGTCATAGAGGTGACAAACTGGATGACATTATTTCATCTTCAGCCTAGCCTGCCCATCTTTTTTTTTTTTTTTTTTAACATTTTATATGCAGTTGCAGGGAATTTTTTTTTACTTAAAATTAATTAATTAAAATATTGTGTATTATTAGTTTCAGAGGTAGAGTTTAACAATTCATCAGTTGCATAACACACCCAGTGCTCATTACATCATGTGCCCTTCTCAATGCCCATCACCCAGTTACCCCATCCCTCCATCCACCTCCCCTCCAGCAACCCTCAGTTCGTTTCCTATGGTTAAGAGTCTCTTATAGTTTGTCTCCCTCTCTGATTTTCATCTTATTTTATTTTTCCTTCCCTTCCCCATGTTCATCTGTTTTCTTTCTTAAATTCCACATATGAGTGAAATCATATGATAACTGTCTTTCTCTGATTGATTTATTTTGCTTAGCATAATCCCCTCTAGTTCCATTCAGATAGTTGCAAATGGCGAGATTTCTTTCTTTCTTTCTTTCTTTCTTTTTTTGATGGCTGAGTAATATTCCAGTGTGTGTGTGTGTATATATCACACACACATACCACATCCCCTTTCTCCACATCCTCGTCAATGTCTGCAGCCTTCCCATCTTATATATATGGTAGGGGAAAAGTCCTAGAGGGGGAGGAAATGAGCAGATAGTGGAAATGATAGGAGAGACCGGTTGGGAGAGAGTAAATATGAAGAAAAGAAAAAATAGAAATTTAGCATGGTAGAATGACCCTGGTTGAGCAGCCAGACCTAGGCTAGTCCTAGTTCTAGTTATATGTGACCCTCAACATTCACTTCTTATTTCTAAACCCCAGTTTTCTCATCTATAAAATGGGTTTTATAATATAGAAGTACCTACCATTGCTTGGATTATGAAAGCTAAAGGGTCTTTCTAAAAGATAGAATAATTGCACCAGTCTGAAGGAGTCTCAGGAGCCATGATGATTAAATGCAATGTGGTATGCAGGGCTGGATCCTGGACCAGATAGAGGAGGAGTTAAGATGGCAGAGCAGTCAGAGGATCTTGTGCTTGGCTCCTGGAACAGAAAAAAAAGGACATTACTGGGAAAACTGTTGAAATCTGGAGTCTGTAGTTTAATTAATGGTATTATGCCATTATTCATTTCATGGTGATAAATGCACTGTGAAAAAGAAGATACTGACATTAGGAGAAACTGGGCAAAAGGTATATAGGAACTCTTTGTACTATCTTTGAAACCCTTAGGTGCATTGAAAATTATTTCAAGATTAAAAGTTAAAAAAAAATCAAGTCCCTGCTCGTGCTTTGCAACCTGATCCAGTCCTATTTGTCTTGCAAAGCCCAGCTCATGTCATGTCACAGGTAATGTCTCATCCAGCTTCTTCAAGAATTCCTGCCTTATTCCTCAGTTTCCTTAACTGTTATGTATCACAAAGCCTGAAAGTTGTCATTTCTCTTAAACTCCTGATCCAGCACTCATTAGAAATTCATTTGGATAAAAGACAGGTTATTTTAAAATGCACGTTTAGGGGCACCTGTGGGGCTCAGTCTATTAAGCGTCTAACTTCCGGTTTCCGATCTGGTCATGGTCTCAGGGTTGTGAGATCCAGCCCAACGTTAAGTTCAGAGCTCAGTGCTCAGTGCGGAGTCTGCTTGGGATTCTTTCCTTCTTCCTCTTCCTCCCCCTGTGCTCCCCCCAACTTGTACTCTCTCTCTCTAAAAATAAAATAAGCAAATAAATAAAAATATAAACATGTATCCCTTTAAAAAATGCAAATTTATTTGACAGAGGGAAGAGCTATCAACCACTCATGACTGAGGTTGATTTGTTTTGATGGGGTTAGACTCTCCCCACTACCTCACAGAGAAAAATCGGGGTTTTGTTTGTGCAGGAGAGAAATATGAGGAAGGGGGAGGCGGCAGGCAGCAGGAAGGCACATGGTGACCTGTGGGATGGAGACAGAGGAATCTAGAAGGACGGAGAAACATGAAGAAAGGACAGTGAGAGGCAACACTTATAAACATGTCTAATGAGTTATCTTTCATATGCCTTTGAGAATGAGTTCAGCTTTGAAGTGTTCCCTAGTTTGCGTTTCCCCAGAAAGGAAAGCTATTCCCCCAGAAATTGCTTGATTCGCCACCAAGCAATTTATGTGGGAGGTGATTGCAAGAAATACTCAGAGCGGGGTGGAGAGGTAGACAGGGAAGATAAAGCAAGCAGTCTGAAGACAGTTTCCAGTGCACAGAGCAGAAGCTTTGTCCCACTGGAGACCTCCAAGCTTCAGTAATGTGTAAGTCTCAGAGTTTTCCCATTGAGAAGATATTGGAGTCAGAGTATTTAATTTATATACTGCCTGCCATCATCCATCGTTGGCGGCTGCCCGGTGTGTGTGTGTGTGTGTGTGTGTTTGTGTGTGTGTGTGTGTGGCACAGGGGATATTCTCTGGGACTCCTAGCCTACCTTGGGGCTGCCACTGAAAGTTCTCAGCCAGGGCGATAGCTGGCTTGCCCCCAGAAGGAGGGGTTGTAGACAGGCACCAGGAACTTCTGCTAAAGGGAACCAAACTGCTCACTTCAAATTTCAATTTTTCTGCTTACTGACTGGGGGAGCTTTGACAAGTTACACCGTGCCCTTTTCCTTGGGTTGTTGTGAAAATAAAGAGATTGATTGTGTAACAGCATTTAACTCATGGTCTCTGACATGAAAGGTACCCAAGAATTATTCTCTCCATACCTCTCCCCTCAGACCATACCCACTTTCTGTGGCACAGGCCCAGAGTTACAGCCTCAGAGATTGTTCTGGGTCATAGAAAGCAAATACTCTTATGACTGCAGAATCCCACGCTGATAGAGGGGGCCTCTCCCTTCGTTCAAAGGGAAAGGAGGGTAGAGGAGGGAAGAGAGTAGCAAACGGAAATCAACATCATGGCAGCTGAATGACTCTTTCACTGAATGTTTAAGGCCCATGTGAAGAAGCAGGAAAGTCTGTTTCCATGAGTACCTCTCTCATGGGTTCTCCCAGGGATCACTCCCACTAAGGCCCCATTAGCCCCTCGACATATGTATTACATATTCCAGCCTGTGGGTTTGAGGCACCAAGATGTTTTTAACGAAGTGCATTTGTGGTGCTTTGCCAAAAGCTCCTCATAGAAAAACTAATATCTTTTCCATTTCTTGGATCCTTAGGGAAAGATAATATCATAAACCATTATCCAGAGATTCTTCATAAGACTTTCACAGCCTGACAGCCCTTCCAGTCTGAAGGCTGAGTTTCAGTTGTTTACACACCAGTGTTTTCTGGAGTCCCCTTTTCATCCCAAATTGAACAAAGTTAAACATGAACCGTACATTTTGGACAGGAACCTCATGTCGCTAAACCTGTCACAGCTGCCACGGAACAAGCAGGACCCTCAAATAACTGAAATTTGGTGAGCAGTTCCTTTGAGAGCAAAGAAGAAAATGTCAGTATATCACTCTACTAGGAGAATTTTTTTTCGAAGCAGCCTCTTACAGGGAACGGTCTGAGGTAAGTGACACTCAGTTTCATTGCTCAACCAACCGCCCTATATTTATATCTCCGGATGACCCGAAGAAAACTACACAACGTCATTTATGCTAACGATAATGACCTGCCAATGAAGACAAGGAAACCAATCCTTTCTAGCGACTTAACTGAGAAAATGATGCCGATTGGCTTCTCCTGGTCAAATCTTAGATTGAACAGAGCTTATCCCTCCACAAGACAGGAGCAAGCGACGAGAGGAAAATTCAAGAGCTAATTATACCCAATCAGTTACAAATTGTGGGCCATTTCTTCTTTGAGTGTTTTCACACCAGCACCTTCCTTTCCATTCTTTTCACCATCTTCACTTTCGAACTCTCACTCCCACACCATCTGGATATGTCTGTGGATACTTAACTAGTCACCCTGCCTCTGTGGATCCAGACTCCTGACTTGATACCTTCAGTTCCTCATCTTCCCGCTCTTCCTCAGAAATCCTTGGCGACTCCTAGAGCTGGGATGCTGACCCCAGCCTCAATATGGACTACTTCCCTGTGTAAATCGTCCCCCTTTTCAGGCTAGTGTCTTTATAGTCTCTCAAACACAACTCATGATTTCCTATTTCCACGTTTGGCATTTCTTCTTTGCTCTTATTCAAATATCACCCGCTTATCAAAGGCTGACTAAAATCACACCTCCTCCATAAACCTCCCTGAAGCATAAAAGCCCTGCTGAGAGGGAAAGAGGGGGAGGGGGAGGAAGAGACAGAGAGACAGAGAGAGAGAGAGGGAAGGACTGAGAGAGAGACTGAGCCAGACAGAGAAAGAGTTATAGGTTCTAGAGACACATTAAAGTGGTCTTGAATCTCACCTTTGCAATTTACAAGTGATAAAAGTACATATCTTAACTTCTTTGAATCTCCTTTGGGAACAGTTATGCATATTTTATTGAATTTTTGATTGGAATAAGAAGATGAGATGAAAAAAATCCAGGAAAAAGTGAATCAATGTATTTATTCAAAAATTTTTAGAAGATTTTATTTGAGAGGGAGACAGAGAGCACACATGAGCAGAAGGAGGGGCAGAGGGAGAGGGAGAAGTGGACTCCCCACTGAGCAGGGAGCCCAGGAGATGCAAAGGCTCTATCCCAAGACCCTGAGATCATGACCTGAGTGGAAGGCAAATATTTAACAGACTGAGCCACCCAGGCATCCCTTCATTCAACAGTTTTCAATTCAATGTCTCGTAATATTTAAACACTGATGCAATGTGAGGCTACCACTAAATTTGTTTGTGTGATTTAGCTTCTCTGAATACTCAGTCACTGAGTGATACTACTACAGTATTACTTAGCCATTGCACTCTTAGGTATTTGCCAAAAAGAAATGAAGATACATGTCCATACAAAGATTGTACCCAAATATTCATAGTGGCATTATTTATAATAATCCCGAGGTAGAAACAACCCAAATGTCCACAAATAGGTGAATGGTATATCCATGCAATAATATGCTAATTAGCAATAAAAAGGAATAAACTGTGGATAGAAGGAACAACATGGATGAATCAAAATATTTATGCCGAGATAATGAAGTCACATCCCCCCCCCAAAAAAGAGTGCATATAATGATTCCATTTACATAGAATTCTAGAAAATGAAAATGAATATATAGTGATGAAAGACAGGTGGTAGCTGGGGGGGCAGGGGTGATCAGGAAGGGGGGATTGCAAAGTGACAGGAGAAACCAATTTCAAAATGGATGTAGACATGTCGACATTTATCAAATTACACACGTTGGCTTTGCGCAAATTATTGTACATCATTTATACATCAATAAATCTGTTTTTAAAAATTAAAAATAGCTCTATTACTTATTTGGTGCAAACCCCCTGTGGAACTATGCAAAGGCAGAATATAGCCTTTTGGCAACATCGTCATAACCCCCAAATTTCTAGAACTGTTTGTCTCTACTGGGATGGACGGTAGGCACAGGGGGAAGAGAAAAGAATATTTCATAGAGGAGGAAGGATCTTCATTCTCCTTTTGGAAATTTAAGTGAGAATCCACACATTGGATGTTCAAAATTCAGGAAAACTTTGGAAGATTAGAATTAAAAAAAATTCATTTATGACTGAGCTTTATCACATATGGCCTTCAAGTGGCATTATTAAAATACTGAGAAAGTTAAACACTGTTCTCAGAGAAAGTGAAATACTATTCTCGTTTTTACTACTGTTTGAGGGTATATTTACAATAATGAAAATGTACCTCCTAGCAGATCTTCCGCTTTCCTCATTCCTACACACAGGGGCTCCAAATTCCAGAAGAGAAATCTTTCCACGAAGAATAAAGAACAGTGAGTAGAATCCACAGAGAGGATTTTGGCTGACCCTAAAGGAGAACTTTTAACAGTCAAAAATGTCACCAAGTGTTGTGAACTGCTTCAGTATGGAGTGAATTTCCTGTCACTGAGGTATTTGAAATATGCTACATTCAGCAAGATAATATTGCAAGGGAATGATGACCTGGGGAGGCCTCAGAAGCAAGATGGGAACAGAAGATCTCATTCTGTGGAGAGCTCCATCCTAAGGATCATGTTGTAAAGTTGCGATGGTAGAATTACAGTAGCGTGTTGCAGAGATTCTTGCCATTTCTCCATAGTAAGGAAGAGGTCCCAGGAGATCTGTCATCCTCCTCCAGCCTGCCACTAATTCCTAGGATACTTTCACCTCACTCTCCATGGCATAGAGTGGATACTTTTAACATAGGAGAGACACTGTGCACATCGCTTCTCCTTGGCATTTAGGGAAACACATTTGGCATCTTTTCTCAAGTTGCAAAAGGGGGACAATCCAGAGGGAGTTGGCTGGGCCAACCCTGTCCAGTACATTTTCATATATCTGTCTTTGGCTCGTCTTACACCAGAGTAAAGGGAAAAGATTCTGTGAGCGCCCTACTAACTACTTGCATTTTCTAAGTGCAAATGTTTCCTGGAGAAGGGAATTGAAATCGCTGATAATCTGACACCTCTTCCCCTTCTTCTCCCTCCCCCATTCCCAGACCATTCTCTGCCTTGGAGGAGATTCTTCTCGTACGTAATAATACCTTCCAGGTGGGAAAGTTGACATGTTCACGTTTGTTTCCTCTTCTCAATCCTCTACCATCGCTACCCATCCATTAGCCCACCTACCCTGCACCTTCCTTATCTGGGTTCCCCGAAAAATGCATAAGCTCGAAGTATTGGTGCTATGATTTTATCTTTTTTTTTTTTTAAGATTTTATTCATTTATTTAAGATAGAGTGAGAGTGAGAGAGAGAGCACAAGCAGGGGGAGCTGCAGGCAGAGGGAGAAGCAGAAGCAGGCTCTCCACCCAGCAGGGAGCCCGACCCAGAACTCCAAGATCATGACCTGAGCGGAAGGCAGACGCTCAACCGACTGAGCCACCCAGGCGCCCCTGGCGCTATGATTTTAAATGGGAAAACAAAAAGAGGAAGCATGAAAACCCAGGGCTCTGAAAGAGAAAACAATATCCACAGAAGGGCCCGCAAACAAGTCTTATATGCGAATAATGTCGTATACAACCCTAAACTCCTGCTCCTTCTGGAGAAGGAACGAAGCTGCAGAACAGAAATGCCCTAGATCTATCCAGTTCTGCCCCAAACTGGCTCTGTGACCTTGAGTAATTCCTTTCATCTTCTGGGTCTCAGTGTTTTTCTCTGTAAAGTGTTGAGCTAGAAAATTTCTTAAATAGTGCAAATTTAAGACAAGCATGTATGAGGAAAAAAAAGAGAGAAAAGAGTAGACAATTGGGAGGGGACATTCAGCCATTCGGCAGTGGTGACATATTCTGTTTGTTTAGCAGGGTGGTGGAGGGGTTGAAATGTCATTGGCACAGAACTCCCCAGATTGTGAAGATTTACCAATGTTTCCTTTTCCGTGTATGAGGAAATGGCAAGGCATTGGTTGGCGGGGGGAAGGCAGTGGAGGGAGGGCCTGATAAAGATCCAAAGTAGAATATTATTAAGAAATTGCAGCTTCTATTGACGCTGGTAAAGCCTGAGGATCTCTTTGTAAGACTAACAATTCCAGCGTCATGGCTGTGTTTTAAATTATTTCTGAACTATCTGAGCCAAAGTTATAGTAATAGCTTTATGAGGTAAAACTTATCAGCCTCTCCCAGCCTTGTTTTTTATTAGTGATTAGAGGTTTCAATGTGAAAACTTTGCACTCAGCTTCTTTGGAGGTGGTGTTTCCATCTGTACCACCCCCTGGACATGTCAGTCTCATATAGAAACACACATGCATACAATTCCCACAGGTACACACATGAAAATGCACACTCACACACAATCCTGGATCAGATTGCTAGCCAAATTCAACCCTTAAATGTCATGACCTTCATTATATCTCTACATTTGCTCTTTGTCTCATCCTAAGAAGAATGTTAAAGCTTCTCTCTCACCACCAATTGTCCTGTTTGACTGCTTAGCCACCAAAAGTGTTCTTTGTCTAAAGGAATTGCACCCCAAATCCCACAAAAAATCATCTACTCATCTTTGGTCATTTGTTCCAGGAATGCCAAGCCTGAGTCTCTTCAAATCTGAGAAGTAAGATTTCTTTAAATAATTTTTTGAAAGCATCCTCTGAAACCAAACTAAGAAAGAAGATGATATAAGGCATGAGGGAAAAGAGAATGAAGACTAGAAAAGGAAGCAAAGATCTCTGCTCTCAAGGAGCCACAAAGATCACCAGAAAGGCAAGATAAGAAGAAAGAAAGAAAGAAAAAGAAAGAAAGAAAGAAGAAAGAAAGAAAGAAAGAAAGAAGAAAGAAAGAAAGAAAGAAAGAAAAAAGAAAAGAGAGAAACAATGTCACATAACAAATACAAAGTCTCATTAGCACAAAGGACAAAGCATAGCACTTAAGTGATGGATAGTCAACAGCAGAAAGGCTTGTAGATTTGGGTCTGTCTTGGCTCTAGTTGGGTCTCCTGTGATTTCTGTTCCATTTCCAGGCCACACATTCACTCCCACATCTTCTCACCATACCCAAGTCCCTCCCCATCTTTCCTCACCACTCTTCTCTCTCCCTGATGACCTCTCCCTCCTTTGGATGCTTCTGCCCTGAATACCCTTTACCTTCTTAAGTGCCCGGTAGATGTCCACTCAGCTGTGCAAACATCTCTTCTCTGATTAAGCCTTCACTGACTAATGAAGTTTCAAGTCAATAACATTTTTTCTCATTGTCCCCAGAGCACCTTGTGCCTGGCTATCAATGCTGGCATTTCAACAGTTTATTATGATTGCTTGTTTCCATGTTGCTGCTCCCCAAAACTCTGTGTTTGTCTTTTTTCCTGGGAATTTTCATTCACTCCAACCATGACCACTTATGAACTGATGCTGACTCATAGACATGTAAGTCTGGCCAAAGCCTCACTCCTGATTCCCTGGCTGCCCTACACAGATGCATGCTCACTGAACATTTCCACATGGATAGGATCACTATTGGGCTTTCACTGTAGAACATGATCCTGTTTATGTATGTATTAGGAGTTTATTTTATTTGTCCCCAAGCCCCTGCTCTTATGGAGCACATATTTATTGCTTAAATGAGAGTCTGACCTATAGTTACGCACTCAATACATATTTTTATTTTTTTTAAGATTTTACTTATTTATTTGGGAAAGTGAGCAAGAGAAAGAGAGAGAGAGAGAGCACGGGGTTGGTCGGGGGGGAGCTGCAGAGGGAGAAGGAGAAGCAGACTCTCCTGCTGAGCAGGGAGCCCGACATGGGGCTCAATCCCAGGACTCCAAGATCATGATCTGGGGCAAAGGCAGATGCTTAACCAACTGAGCCACCCAGGAGTCCCTCAATACATATTTTTAAAGTATTTACCCCAACACGAACTTATCTTTCTTGTAAAGTGTGTATCATCTCCTGAGCTCCCTACTTTGATCAATGATATAACCATTTATTCATTCACTCAAAACAGGGGTCATTTTAAATAACTCTCTGTCTTATTCCTAAAGTCTAGTTGGAAGATAAATGCTTCTTAACATTTCTCTTTCCCTAATGACGGCCTCAACTCAGGCATTAATCATCCCCTGAAACAAGGCCTTTGTCCCAAAACTGCTCTTCTTGCCTCTTAACTCTCTCCACCCTTAACTCACTGTGCAGCAGAGTGATATTTTTGAACACCAAATGTCCTATTCATTTTTTAAAATCTCTTTTGTCTAGTACAGTTTGAACCAATAGCAAGGGCTTTAGAAAAGTGCACTGAGAAAACATTGACTGTTAAGAATAGGAAGAGGTAAATGAACATGGCTTTCTGAAAGAGGTAAACACAAAGCTCAAAGGATATGAAAGGAGGATATATTACTATATTATGTGCAGAGGATAAAAACCCAGCAGATTTGTTTGGAAGAGACAAGTCTTTTAAAGGAGCAATACAATCAGGATATGGTCAAATAACTATTTGGCCATGTCACCATGCTCTTTATAATTTACCCCTGCTTTTCCAGTGCATAGTGAGGGATCCTAGAATCCCAGCCAAGACTTGGCCTACAGGGTTTAGGCCTGCTTAGACATTGTATTTCACAATGGCCAATAAATCTTTCAGCCAAAGTAGGTGGCAACTTGTCTTTTGAAGATAGAATGAGACTGCTAAAACTTATCTAGCTGAACACATTTTCCTTATAGCTGTTGATTTTTGTTAGCTGTATAGAATGACTGTTTGCTTTGGCTAATTCTTAATCTTCTCTGGAACACCCTTCATTTTAAACCCTCTTTTTGGACAAACATTCACTTATAAATACCAGTTGGTGGATTGTGTATTAAAAACACAGAAGTGCTAATACATATATTGAAGGGGTTGATGAATCTACCTATGCATCAAACATTATATGATTAAATTGGTAGAAGGATCCGACATGAAAAGTGCATTTTTTAAGTGCAGATAGACACAGTTAAATGAATACAAATTCATTTGAAAAGGATTGACTTCATAGCAGCTCTCCATCAGTATATTCTTTGGAAATCAATTGATCCTAAAATCACAAAACTATTGTGTTAATGTCATGGGGCAAGACCTGTGATATATGTTGGTATTATAAAGTGATTCTCAGACTAAAAAGTCAGCTATCAAAGAATTCCAAACTAAGGGCTAGAGCCCCAACGTTTCTCAGTTTCCGGTTCATTTATCTGCTATATGTACAAACTGTCTAACAAAAACCTAAACAAGTAATTGGCTAGCTACTACTTTCTTGCTCCCTCATTTTGTCTGGCTGTCTACCTCCCTATTTGCCTCTCTGCCTTTGTGTCCCTACTATCTCCACCCTTTGGTATAAAATAGTCCAAGTCCTTGGTGACTGAGAACTCAGTATTACATTCAATAGCTCATTCCATGCCTCATTCTGAAATCTCTTTCTTTCCCCATCCTCACACTTGCTTCTCCTGAATGGTGCCCACGTCAGTTGATGGTAACCCCATCTGCTCAGTTGCTTTTCCTGAAAACCTTGGACTCACCTGACTCACTTTCTTGACTCACCTGTTGGTTCTCTTTCCAAATGATACCCTAAAATCTGCTCACTTCTCACTATCCCCACTGCCAACATGCTGGTGCCAACTCCTGCATCTGGGTGGCTTCTGGATGGCCGCAGTGACCTCAGAACAGTTCTCTCTGCCTCCATCCTTGTTCTACTAAGGTTGGTCCTCCACCCAGAATCCCATTGGATCAATACTCTTCAATAACTCAACTTTTCAGTACTGTGTTTAATCATGCCCCATCTGGTTCAGAGTAAAAGCTGAAACTCCTATATAGCCTACAGGGCTCGACATCATTTGGCCATGTTACTTTTCCTCCTTCATCTCTTCCAACAATCTCCCTTGTTCACTCTGTTTCAGCTACACCAACTTACTTGCTATGTTGAACATGTCAAGAATGCCCCCTTCCAAAGGACTGTTGTATATGGACTATTTCCTCAGCCTTAAACACTCTACCTTCATATATCTACGTGCTAATTCTTGTGCCACTCAAATTCTGGCCAATTTGTGTGAGCTCTACTATAATCACCCTACTTAAAATTGCGTCCTATGACTATTTTACCAGAGACTAACCTATTGGGGTTTATCGAGCCTAACGGACCTAAGAGAAAGGACAGAGCAAACTTTAGCCCCTCTAGCCATTCTGTGTCACCTAAGAAAAGAGGGAAGGATTATTAGGCATTTGTGACATTCACAGCCCAGGGACACAGGCTCACCAAAAAACTGAAACCTAATCGCAGAATTCTAGCATGCTTCTCGTCCCCCCCATTCCTTACTCCCACCTCAGCAGGCAGTCTACTTCTCTCTCTCTCTCCCTCTGCCCCTCCTCCCCCCACTTGTGCCCTCTCTCACTCTCTCTCTTCCTCAAATAAATAAAATCTTAAAAATAAAATAAAATATAAAGACTAAATACAAAGGATATCAATATAAAATACATGGGTATTATACAACACGCTTTTAGAGAATACTAGAGTCAAAGAAGAACTCTCAAGAGAAATTTAAATTTATCTTGAACTAAAGGAAAATGAAAATATAACTTATCCAAATATGTGAGATGCAGAGAAAGCAGTGCTTGGAGGGAAATTTTTAGCATTGAATGCATATATTTAAAAAGAAGATCTAAATTCAATAATTTAAACTTCTAGCTTGTGTAACTAGAAAAACAAGAGCAGGTTAAATCCAAAATAACAGAAACAAAAGTAAAAGAAGAAATGACATGATAAAAATTAGGACAAAATCAGTGAAATTGTAAACAGGAAATCAACAAAGAAAACAACAAAATGAAAAGTTGGTTCTTTGGAAAGATCAATAAAATCAATAATAATAGTAATTGTCAAATCATTATGTTGTACAGCTGAAGCTAATATAATGTTATATATGTCAGCTATATTTCAATTAGAAGGGTTTTTTTTAAATGGGCAAAAGACCTAAACAGGCAGACACCTCACCAAAGAAGATGTAGAGGTAGAAAGTAAACATATGAAAAGAGCAACATTCCATTCTGCATTGGAGAATAGTAACAATTTCTACATACGATGTTTCTGGAACTCTCAGAATGGATCACTTCTTCTATCATGGTATAATCACTGTAAAATAGAATAAGATAATCAATGTAACCACTTTACGGGGTAAAAGGAAGATATTGCCAAGACAGCATGAAACCATGAATTGGACATCTAATTGCTGAGATCAGATGTTTCAGCAGCATTCAGGGAAAAAACTTATTTAGAAGTTACAAGAGTTGTTGATTATAACTGACTCAAATTATATCAGTGATCTTAACAGACCTAAAACACAGTGCGTCAATCAGAAGGGGAATGTCAGCATAAGATGTTGGAGAAAGAAGCATCACAGACAAAATCTTTGGAAGTATTTGTCCAGTACTGTGAGTAGGAAGGGAGTCCTGGCCTTCAGACGTGACGTTGTCAAACCTTAGGACCAGCACGACCTAATTTTGTATTGAGAAATAACGTGCACAGTGACTAGGAGTGTCAGCTATGAAGTCAACTTTCCTGGGCGTGATATGGATTTTACCTATCTTAGCAGAGTGATGTTGCATCAGAGGTTCAACCCACTTAACACTCAATTTTTATATATGAAGAACGTAATTGCTGAAAATAACGTATATAATTGCTGTTATGGTTAAGCAATTTGGCAAATGCCTAACAAAGAGTAATTTCTCCGTAGATGTTAACTGTGAATTTTATTTTTGCCTGTATAGGCTATGAATTTACTGTACTGGCATATTCTTGCATGGTTCCACTTATTACCATCTCACGAGGTAACCTTGAAATGAGGGTCAAGACCATGCAATAATATTTTCATGTGTTCTTATGTGTCTATGCGTTTATGTGTTTTAATATCTGGCCTCAGACCCATCAAACAGCAAGTGCTCAATAAAGGTAAAATTTTCATTGGTCTTCCCGAGTAAATCTGCCCCTGAGATGAGATTATAAAAAAATCAATACTTTGATTACACATCTGCATTTGTAAACGTGGTTTTAATAACAAAAAAAGTGTAATAGTTTAGGGAACTGAGAAGGGAGAGGGAAGATGGTCCTGAAAAATTTGAGAGAATAAAAATAGTTAGTGGATATATGTTCACCACACTGGAATTAAAATAAAAAATAGTTATTGGAGGTTAATCAGTCAATAGCTGTCTAAAGTCGAGAGAGAGTCAAGAGAACAGACAATTATGTTTAGATTTTGTCTTTGCCTTATTTTAATGAACATATAAATATCCATAATTATATTACAGGTTTATGCCTGACACGAGACTTCATACTATCATTCTCATAAGAGGTAAAATTTTGGCTCAGTGGGTTAAACGTCTGTCTTCGGCTCAGGTCATGATCTCAGGGTCCTGGGATCGAGCTCCACATGGGGCTCCCTGCTCAGCAGAGAGTCTGTTTCTCCTTCTCCCCCCTGCTTGTGCGCTCCCTCTCTCTCTCTCTCTCAAATAAATAAAATCTTAAAAAAAAAAAGAGGTGAAACTTCTAAATTATCCTCTTTTGGAGGATTTTACTTCCCCAACTCCTATGTTTGTGGAGAATCTATCATATTTTGGCAGTAAATTTTATGGAATCGAAACGAGGAGAGCAGTGACTCTGGGAGCAGAAAAGTGTAATGGAAATGCCTTTGTGCTGGGAGTCAGGAGACCGGGTCCCAATATGGACTGGGCAGGAGCAAGTCACACGCCCAAGGGTGGGCTCCATTTCACGTCTATAAAATAAAAGGGTTTGAACTTCCATAAAGCGATTTACGTACTCACTTTCTGGGATTCCATTACTCAATTTAGGAAAGACTCTAAGAAAGGTATAACACTTAAATTCCCTGGGTTTTAATAGGCTCAGAAAGAAACAAGAACTATAGTAGATTTTTACGGTTGCTGTAACAAATTACCACAAATTTGGTGACTTGAAACAATGCAAATTTAATCTCTTTTAGTTCTAGAGGCGAGAATTCCAAAATCCTTTTCAACAGACCAAAGTCAAGACACTGGCAGGGCTGGTTCTTTTTGAAGCCTTTAGGGGAGAATCTGTTTCCTTGCTCTGTCCAGCTTCTAGAAGCTGCCTGAATTCCTCATGAATTCCTGACACATCACTCCAGCTTCTTGCTTCCAATATCATCTCTCGCACTCCTGTACTCAAATCTCCCTCTGCTTCTCTCACATGAGGACCCTTGTGATTACATTTAGGGCACACCAGGATAATCCAGGATAATCTCTCCACCTCAAAAAGCTTCACTCAATCACACCAGCACAATCTCTTTTTCCATATAAGGTAATATTCATAGGTTCCAGGGATGAGGACTTACATTATCTTTGAGGGCTGCTATTCAGCCTATCACAAGAACCATCCCAAGAATCCAGTAAATGAAGTCCTACTGGAGCCAGTGGAGAGAGAGAAAGAGTAGGGGTTTATTGGCATCAGATTATGAAAGATTTTTAAAAGCAGTGGAATTTTAACCTGCCCAACTAGGGGAAAATGGACCTCCGATAAAATCTAGTGCTAACAAGTGTACGGAAATATGGAAGACCTTCTCATATTATTTGGGGGAGTATAAATAGCTACAATCTTTTTGGAGGACAATTTGGCAACATCTATCTAAAATGTATAATGTTTATCCAGTTATCCCACTGTTTTAAATTTGTCCCGCAAATCTGCCGGTATGATTGCCTTTCTATTGAAAAACGTTCACTATAACTTTGTTTCTAATAGGAAAATTTGGAGAGCCCAATACATGCATTGCTGGAGGGCTGTTTAATCAATTTGGGTATGAACACATAAAAGAGGACTCTTTGGCTATTAAAACAAATGATGTAATAAAAATATTTACAAGATGCATTATCGCACAGCAAAGTTAAGATGCACAGAGAAGTATATATTATGATCCATTTTATGTAAAAAGTATAAGTCATTCATAAATTGGAATGGGCACGGTTCCCCCCTCCCCAGAAGCATGTGTAAGAAATTATCAATAGCAACTTGCCTTGAGAAGAGGGACTCTGGGGAAGGAGGACTGTGGTTCCTTTCTGCCTTACACTTTTTCTGTTCACTTAGAAGTTTCTAGCTATATGCATAGGTAGTACAGTTCTGAAAGGGCAGCCTCTGATACCAGCCTGCCAGAGTTCGGATTACGACATGAATAAGGCCAGTTAATCACCTGCTTGTCCCACAGTCTCCCCAGCTGTAAAATGGGGATAGTAGCAGTTCATCCACAGCCTTAAGATTAAGAGCAAAATGCATCTAAAGCATTTAACATGGTGCCTGCCACATTGCAGGTCCCTAAAATGTTGATCTACGAATGCATGTTGCTTTTATTTATCCGAAGTCAATAAATGTTAGCTAGGCAGTGAAATTATGGGATATGTTTGGGTCTTCTGAGTATTTTCTGTACGTTAATTAAAGTCTAATAAGTGCTATTTTAAAAAAATAGAAGAAATCAGCATGGGTCTGGAAGGTTCAGGAATCCTTTGGAGGTATTTGAGCAGAGGAAACCCAAAAGAAAACAGGCACATGGCACAAAAGAACATAGATAACACTTATTCAATCTTTTACAGTCAACAAAGCACTTTCAGGAATCACTTGACATTTTAGGTTTAGGAGCATGCCCTGCCAATAGAAGACAGATAAATCGGAATGGGTCAGAAGTAGAGGTACAGCACCTCACGAGTCCTGCCTGGGTGATGGAAGCAGGGGAGAATAAGATTGAATAGGAATGGGAACTGGTAATTAGTTGTATAAAAGTGATCCAAGAAAAGGATGAGTCAAGGATTTCCAGTATGGGAATCAGTTAGAATGGTGGTACCAGCAATGCAGAGAAAATTTGGTAACACGTAAGAAGGTGGAGGCTAAGTGTCTGAGTCTCAGCGATGGGATTGTGATTAGTTCGAACAAATGTTGTCATTGAGAAGCTATGTAATTAGAGAGAAATTCATAAAATACAAAAGCGCATGAATCAAATAACATTTTAGAGCAAGAAATATCTTCATTATAAAACCCAGCATCTTTTTTTATATACCTTAGAGTGGATTCATTTGGTCTCATGTTTTGAACATTTCAGATTAAGATATCAGGTGAACCTGCTCTGTTATTTAATCAGTAGTAATATGTCACCAAGGTCATTTAACAGCTTTGAGTCTTGATTTCCTGGTGCATAAGATGGGGGTAATAATACTACTATTTTATAGGGTTGTTATATTAAGATAATATTTGTCAAATGCTTGGAGGTGATAATGCTCAATAAATTTAAATGGAGGTGAGAAAGGGTATGGGTGGAAGTGTTTTTTCATGCTGCTTTCTGGCTATATGTAGAGTCTTTGACCAATCATCTAAATTGTCCGGACAAATTTGCTACAAATTCCGTTTCAGCTGTTGCTGTGAGAAGGGAAGCAAGATTTTGAATAATCAAGAATCACTGTCTTCCGACGAAGGTCAGTAAAGAGCAAGCACAGCTGGCTTTCTCCTTTCCTTGGTAGATGTGATAAAGCAGTGTGGTTCTATTACCTAATTTGAACCTGAGCCATAAGCTTCCTGGAAGTAAGTGTTAGATGGAAGTTTTCTCATCACGAGGCTTTCTGCTAAGGCCTTATGCTTAAGTGTGAGCATGTTTTGTGCGATTAGCCAGATGTTTGGGCAGCTCAAAGACAGGGACAGTCCTCTGATCCCAGCCACTGGAATTTGGCAGTTTGATCACCACCCCAAGTTATAGGAAAAGGAATTTAGCAAAACGTGAAGGAGATTTAAAAAGCAGGGGAAGAGAGAGAGAATTTTTTCCCTTTTTAAAAATTGATTAAATGTGATCTTTCTTACCCTTACTGCAGTCTCCCACACACAAAATTCCAAAGAACATTCAGACACCAAAATCTGAGAAAGAACCAAAGAACATAAATCTCTTTGTTGACGAGGAAATGATTAACTCCATTCCTGCTCATCCCTTCAACATGAGAAAGCCCAATAAAGCAATCCACACATACGTGTGTGCATATACATGTGTGCAGCGAAGTATGTACGTATAAAAGATGAGACTGTTCTAGTGCTTTCTGTATCTTCTGTCTCTAATTCCACAGTGTCCAAAGTGACAGAGTCTGTGAATTTCCTGCACGGTTTATGCAGTTCACCCAAATAGCAGTGTTCCCTGGCTCCTAGACAAATAGACATCCACATTTATGATTTTGATGACACATTTCTCTGCCTTGGGGAGAGAACTATAAAAGTGTGGATGTTTGCGTCAGATTGATCATGAACTTATGCACAAAAGTAACCCATCACCATGCTACCAGCAGTGCCTAGGAATGAGACCAAGTCTTTTATTAGAAGTCAAGGGACCTCAGTCTTATGTGTGACTTTGCCATTATGTGATGTTGCCCGTCTTCTGATCTTACTGGGGCCTCAGTCTGCTCATCTGTAAAATAGGGTTCACAAATGACTATCTCATCAAGTTGTTCTGAGGTGACTGGCTCCTCTCTCTTCACCTTGTTCCGTTTAATCCCTATCCAGAGCTTAATATTTTCTAATATTTATTCAAAACATTCTGTATCAGTAAACAGATTTGAGGCAAACTTTCTGCCTTCAAGGATAGAGAGGGTAGGTAGAAGATTACGGTCATAAGGGAATGTGCCAAAACACAGTTTAGGAAACTCTCGGCATTACCCGATCTACAGTGATACTCTGAAAACATGTTTTTAACAGATGTCAGTAGCTAGAATAATGAAATACTATCAAAACCAAGAAAAATTTAATGTTCAAATCAGTGGTAAATGTGTATTTACACAAATCCCTATTTTAAAAGTCACATTTTGGGGCACCTGGGTGGCTAAATCGTTAAGCGTCTGCCTTTGGCTCAGGTCATGATCCCAGGGTCCTGGGATTGAGCCCCACATCAAGCCCCACATTGGGCTCCCTGCTTGGCGGGAAGCCTGCTTCACCTCTCTCACTCCCCCTGCTTGTGTTCCCTCTCTCTGTCTCTCTCTCTGTCTGTCAAATAAATAAATAAAAGAAAATAAAAAAAGAAAAGAAAAAAAAATAAAAATCACATTTTCATCTTCTCTTATCCTAAGTCAGAGTAGAACTCCACCCCCAGAGCCCCACCCACTCCTTGAGTCTGAGAGGAGAGCAGCCCATTGGCTCACAACCACACCACTGAAGAAATACCAGGAGAGAAGAAAGAAGAGGGGAGAACAGCAGATTTCAGATTTCATAGTCTAGTTAAATAGGGCAATTATACCTTGTCTCTCCAGTTCTTCCAAGTTTTGGAAGTGGGAGGCAATTGTAAAAGGAAAGAGTCTTATTTGTTCCTGATGATGAAAGGCAACTCCTTTTCTCTCTCCTTCTTATTAATGCCACATGCAGATCTATCCCTTCTTTTCTTACACGAAAGAGAACTAAGGATGTGGCTAATCATAAAAGTATGCTCTGTCTGTAGGCTTTCCTTTTAAGTAAATGAAATTTTAAAATGCTAATTGTTTTGTTAAATTGAGCACTCATTAATAGTTACTGAATGTAATTAATTGGTAAGTGCTAATAGACACTAGATTTTTTAAATTAATATTGGGCTTTTCATAAATTAGATTTAAATAATTAACTCTCCTGTTAATGGAGAGAAGACCTGATGAGCACGGGGCAGCGGAGGCAGGGGGGTGGTTGTAGAGATAGCATTGTATGCCAAAACTTCTTTTTAAAAAAAGTTTATTGGGGGCTCCTGGGTGGCTCAGTTGGATAAGCATCCAACTCTTGATTTCGGCTCAGGGTCGTGAGATTGAGCCCTGAGTCAGGGCTTAAGATTCTCTTAAGATTCTCTCTCTCCCTCTGCCCCTCCCTCCCTCCCCCACTTGCTCTCATGCACTCTCTGCCTCAAAAAAATAAAACAAAACAAAAGTTAAGTTCTTAGTTATAAGCCAGAGACTCTTTTAAGTGTTTTATATGCACCTCATTTAATCTTCACTTTAGATTTATGAGGTAGATTTGAGTATCCCTATTTGACCAACACGCAAACTAAGACACAAGTCACACAGGTGGTAAGGGACAGACATGAAAAGTACTGTGGGGGATATTATTGACTAGGAGGGGCAACAGAACATAAAAATCTTGCCCTGCTCACAGAGAAAGCATGGACTTTCTTTCTTTAATGACAATAAAACTCTAGTTGAACAGTGTGGTTCTCACTTCCTTTAATCCAGGCTTCTCAACCTCTACACTATCGACACCTTGGGCCAGATAATTCTTTGTTGTGGGGACTGTCCTGTATGTTGTAAAATGTTTACGGCATCCTTGGATGCCAGTAGCAATCCTCCACCAGAGCTGTGACAGCCAAAAATGTCTCCAGGCATTTCTAAATGTCTCGTTGGAGGCAAAAATCACCTCTTTGAGAACCACTACTTGAATCCACTCAAAACATTCACTTTGCTTTGATATCTCTGCCTCCAAGTCTCATGTGCCTGGTATAGAAAATGCTGAACTCTGAGAGTATTTGAAATCTTATTTATTTTAGGTACATTTCATAAACCTGTCTAATTTTCAGAATATTTAAATAAGTACCTTACTCTCAAATACACAGGAAAAGTATTTTAAATCCCATGTTGCAAATAAGGACTTCAAAACACAAATGTTTGAAAGAATGCGTCAAGTTAGTAGAACTCAAAACACGGAACAGGGTTTGAATTTTACATCCGCAAACTCAGGAGCAGACATGGAGTAACTCTTGGCTTCTCCATCTCCATTTTCCTCATCTATTAAATGACTGTTGTAATCCTGGCTCTGCCCCCTCACAAAGCTCTTGGATGGATCACGTCAAAAGATGCATATAAAAGTACAAAAGATGCGTTTATTACTGTTGATTTGCCTCCTGGACACCCAGAAAAGTAAGGGTACAGCTGAGACTAAAAATATCACAGCTAATATTCTCTTTCCTTAAACTAAGTGTGACAAATGTGTGGGCCCCGCTCTCCTGACTGGGCAGATACTGCTAATTAATCACAGATCCACTTCCTGGTGTGACCCCAGAACTCAGCAGCACACTCCAAGCAACTCTAAACTAAAGGTCAAATTTTGAACTTGAAACTAAATCTAGGGCGCCTGGGTGGCTCAGTGGTTAAGCGTCTGCCTTCAGCTCAGGTCATGGTCCCAGGGTCCTGGGATCGAGTCCCACGTCGGGCTCCCTGCTCAGCAAGGAGCCTGCTTTTCCCGCTCCCTCTGCTTCTCCCCCTGCTTGTGCTCTCTCTCTCTCTCTGTCAAATTAATAAATAAAATCTTTAAAAAAAAAAAAAGGAAAGAAACTAAATCTATTGGTTATTTCTATATTCGGCAATGCTGCCACTTGGTTCCAAATCCTTCAGGGATCAGCTACTTTATACCTTATTTTTTACATGAAATATTAATATATGGGTGTTTATTCATGTACTGTGGCAAGCAAGTCAGGTATAATCCACAAATCCAATGTTTATCTCAGACCGTCCAAGTGTGAGCCTGTGATGAGTCAAATCTCAAGCGTCATTTGGGAACCAAGTGTCAGAACACTAGTTCTCAGACTCTAGAGGACATCTGATTTTCCTGTAGAGCTTGTAGAAATGCAGATTGCTGGGCACACCTTCAGAATTTCTGATTCACTGAGTCTTTGACAGGCTGGAGAATTTGCATTTCTAACACATTCCCTAATAATGCTCTTGTGTACTGCCGGTCCAGGGACCACATTTTGAAAACCACTGCACCAGTGAAAGACAACGGTCTCAGAGCAAGAAGATTTCGGCTTGAGAAATCCTTCTGGTTTTTTCTAATTTCTGTAATCTTGGGGAAAATGGCAGGCCTTTCTGGCTTGAGGCTAGTGCTTTGTGAAGTGACTAATGAAAACTGATCTGCTTACCTCAAAGAGTTGTTTTAAAGATTAAATTACATAGAGGATGTGGAAGAGTCTTACAAATGGAAAAAGCTCTAGATGAGTAAATGCTTATTAGTGCTTTTGTTGTTATTTGGGGAAGGTGCCTTTTTAGCCTGGGTGTTCAACCATCTATTTATGGACCCACGTCCTCCTGGGCGGCTGACCAGGTTTTCTCTCCTCTCCCACAGCCCTGGGATCACTGCTGCAAGGAGCTGTATGAAGCATGTCTCTACACAATATTCCCGCATCTTTCTCAGGCTTAACCAGAGTCTACATGAAGGAAATGGTTTCAGAATGTTCTGGATGTTTGGCCCATGGCATTATTCCCCTTTGCGGGTCTATAGGGACTAAAGGAAATCTGTCAATCAGAGATGAACTAGGGTGGAACTGTCAGCCATTGGCAGTCACTCCTCAGAGATTTGCTTGTGACTCATGACAGCGACTTGCCAGGAGGAGGGGGAGGAAATCATCTGGAAAACTCCCTCCCTCAGTAAAACTGAAACAAACATTCTGGAAAAGAGAGAGAAAAGTGAAAATAATGGTGAAACAAACTCAAGGTCCCCCTTAGGATCTCTATCAGTCTCAGGGTAAATTTTTTCACTGGTAGTAGAAAGATCTTGACGTTCAAGTTCCTGGTTCAGACACTGGTTTGATCGTGTGTCATCAGAGATGTTATTTCCCGATTGTTATAGTCTAAAGAACTCCATGGAGGCAAAGACCACCTCTGTCTTTTTCAGAGCTGTATCCACAGTGACCGATCAATGACAAACATGGCTGCTCAGTAAATATTTATTCGGTAAAACTCTCCTAGCCTCAGTCCCCTCGGTGTCAAACAGGGCTAAGAAGGCACAGTTCTCAGGGCTCCTATAAATAGAGAGCTAACGAACAATGTCCAGAACACAGTAGGCCCTCAATAAGAAGAGGCTGCAGTTCATGGAAGTGAATGTACCAGTAAAACATATTTTTTGTTCTTAATGTCTATTCATTTAACTTACAGGCATTAACTCCTTTGAAATCTTTTGGGGACTAATGTTTTAATTATCTTTTAATAATCCTAGAAGGAAAAGAATTAACTTAAGCACAATACATCTCTGTTTTGACTTTAAGCTCATGGCACAACTAACTGTCCCTAATGAGATAAACAGAAACATTTATTCACAAGTCAACACTACCTTTCTGTTTTAATATAATTCTGTTAATTTTATGTTAATTGCATGATTTTCAGAACCTCACTTTTTTTTTTCCAGGAGACAGAGTCCAGGGGAAGGAACAGAATGAAGATCAACCCAGAGCTCTGAAAGAAAATAAAAGCAGTAAGCCCCTGAGAAACCAAATGTGGTCCTTGAGTCCACAGTCTGCTTAGATAAATGTAGAGGAATAATTCTTCATCTACGACTGTCTCTGAAGGGTCTGGAGGGTCAGGAGCCACTAAAAGAACCCTTAAATGGCTAGAAAAAAACTTGTTCTCATCACAAGACTTACCTGGAAAACTTGCACTTTGTTCACCTAGAAGGACCATGGGGAGTTATAACAGTCTCTCTCAAACCAGACCCATTCGTTCCTTTATTCATTGATTCACCTCCTCTTGTCTAGTTACTGGGAAGAAGCCCTGTTACGTGATCTTCAGAATCCTTTGCAATGCCGAAGGGCAAGCCCCAGGAAAGTCTACTCCTGGAAGTTCTGAGAGTCCCAGGTTTATATATACTCACAAGCAAATTCAATCAGGTAGGAAGTGGTATTAACCTTTTCCTTTTACTCTGGTCCCTCTCTAACAGATCTATTGCCTTTGCCTCCAGATGTGGGCATGTTCATCTTCCCCTGAAATCCCTGAGGTACCAAAGTGCACGCAGTTCTTGCTTTCAGGGATTGGTTCTTTTCTACGTGGAGAACAAAGCACGGCCCAGGGGCTTTCAAAGTTCCTTGTAAAAAAATATTTTGCAATTGTTCCTTCTAGGACTCTTTTTGGAAAAACATGAACACATCTCTGTATGAACCAGAGTGATACCATCAGAAGGGCAGACACTGGAACCCATTCTTCCTAAAACCTGACTTTCTTGGTTCTCTTTTCTTGAGGCGACTTGTCTTCCAGGACACTCCACTACGGACAAATCTGAAGCTCATGCTGGAACATCCTTTTCCATTCCAAATTGTGCTTGCTATCTCAGCCTTGAGCCCCAGCTTTTGTCTTTTCAGCATCTGTGGACCGCCCCCCTACTCACTTGCCAACTATATCTGTACTTCCATTGCCCGCTAATTCAGCCTTGACTCCCTTTAATGGCTAATTTCCCAGCCCGGATGGTCATTTCATAAGACCATAGTCATAATCCCTCCAAGTGGAACGGATTTGGGTCAGGTCCCAAAACTAAGATAAAGCCGGCCTTATAATCGGCTGAACTTTATTGAGGTCTCTGTATCAAGCCCAGCACTAATAGTAATAGGAAACTTTGATAGTGTGCTTACCACTGCCACGCCCTGTGTGCTTTGCATTAGTTAACTCAGTTTTCTTTATAGCAATGCTATGAGGCCGGAACTATTATTATCCCCATTTTGCAGATGAGAAAACTGAGGTGCATACAGCTAGCAAGTGGCACTGCAGTGGATCTGAGGCCAGACGATCTCCCTCCAGAGTCCATATTCTTCCCTATGTCCTAGTACTGTCCGGGAAAGGGTGATGCGCTTTCTAAGGCTTAGCTCAATGAATCATCATCGCAACTCTATGAGATTATTACTGTTGTCATTCTCATTTTAATTTGGAAAAACAAAGGTGCAAAAAATAAAGTCCTGCAATTTATTCAGCATGGAAGTGGAATGGAAATTCACGTATGACTGATACCCAAGCCCATGCCCTGAATTGCGGTTCTATTTTATATTCATCCACAGGCACCTCCCTCGTTAGCCCTGCCCATGACACCTGACCCCAGTGTTGCTCAAACTTAAGTGATGTCTGATATCATGAGACATATAAGAAAAAAGTATTTTGAACCCCAATGTTGATTTAAAATACTATGTTTTATAAATATATACAAATATAAAACTAGATACGTACTTTCTATGCTTCAGTTCTTTTATGATGACAAACCCAAAATTTGTTTACACATCAAATAAGAATAAAACCAAAAAATCAATATAATTTCAATTAGTATGAATAACCCCGACTGTCATTTCAGTGCAAGGTTTTGATAGGAAAGGTGTGTCCTGAAATGACACTTGCAATGTGTCCGTGGTGACGATTGCTATGAAGCACTCACTTTGAACTTGGAGCTCCCAACCAGCATATATCCTGTGATAATGCAATCTCCCACTTGCGGTCTTTCTTTCAAGTCCCGAGGAACTTTGGTGCATTCAACATCATTTGGTTTTCACATGCACAAAGACATTTGCATAGTAAGTTCATCTTTGTTCCTACATAATTGGGCCACTGTAATGAAAATAGCTTAATTTGGTGTTGATTTGTCCACGATGTTGATCTGTCCACGACACAAGGCACATCAGGCTAGTCTCTTAACAAACTCCCGTGGAGGGTGAAGACAAGTTTGATCCCTTAGTGAACTTCATTTGAAGGTCACCTAAAATGGAAAGGTCTCCCTGCAGCTCTGAGTCTTCAACAGCAGGAAACACTTAAGGGCCTTTAAAAAAACAAAACAAAAACTTAAAATGCTATCTCAAAGTAGACCTGTAGAAAATACCCAATATACACTATTGCACAAGCGTGTACACACACACACACACACACACTGCTCTTTATGGTGTATTAAATGCTAAGTTAAATTCAAGTTTAATGTTAAATGTTCAGTGTAATGTTCAAACATTAACTCTGGATGAAGGGAAATACATTTTAAAAACTCAGAATTGTTTCCATAGGTAAGAAAACAGAATGCCTGTTAGTTCCATTACCAGCAAACACAGCAACACTTTGATATTAATGTGTAAGTTTTTGATTCAAAATTGAGTTGCATGTTCTGGCTTCTAAGTCAAGAAAGAAAGGGACCTGGAAGGGAATCAGGTGGAGGTCAGTCATGGAAGTCGTTTTTTTTCTTTTTGCCATGGTGCATGGAAGAGAGCAGACTGACCGGGAGAAAAGGAGCTAATGTAGTCCTCTGAACATGAACTTCTGTGACCACGGAGCACAGAGGTTCCAGAGTGGAGCAAGCTGTGGGATAATTGCACTCCTGGGACCAGGGAGCTTTGTATACCTTCTGGGAGGACTGAGAACCCTGTAGTTAGAAGGATTAATCTGTAGGAAATTGAGGGAAAAAGAATTCAAATTGATAAAGCTTCTGTTTTCAAAATGGAAAATGTCATTTCAGGAGATATCGATCATTTGTGTATATTAAATAGTTGTGACACTCAATAATAGCAATAAACTAATATTTATTTGCATTTTTCTTTATGTAGATTATTTTATTTGGTCCTCTTGATGTCAACAACCACATGAGGTGGCCATAATTAATAGGTAAGGAAATTTGGCCATGCAGAGGTTAAAGAATTTGCTCGAGGTTACACATCTATCAGATGACAGAGCCAGGATTGGGGTCTAGGTTTCCACAATCCCTAAACCAGAGCTCTTAATCCCTAGCACGAAACTTCCTTCCAAAAAGCACACCCCAGGTAATCAAATCCTAATAATATAATTCACCTTAGCAATTAGCTGTCAAGCCACTTATAATAGAGTTGACACACCTGAGACCCAGAGATATTAAATGAATTTCTCAAGGTTATACAATTAGAGGTAAAACCGGTTTCAAATTCCCGGGAACTTCTATTACATATATTATTATTTAATATACAAACTATTCACATTCTATGTTTTAAGTCTAATTTAATTCCCACAATTCTGTGCTTTCAGTAGATAATTTTTTATATAAAGATTTTATTTATTTATTTGAGAGAGAGCAAGCGAGCATGAGCAGGGGGAGGGGCAGAAGGAGAGGGAGAAGCAGATTCCCTGCTGAGCAGGGGGAGGGGCAGAAGGAGAGGGAGAAGCAGATTCCCTGCTGAGCAGGGAGCCCAGCTTGATCCCAGGACCCTGGGATCGTAACCTGAGCCAAAGGCAGATGCTTAACTGACTGAGCCACCCAGGGGACCCAATAACTTCTTAAATATTAATTTCATAGATGAGAAAATGGAGGCCTAGAATTTGTAAAGTAATTGAGTACTAATCTCAAATTTAATGGTTTTGACTTCTGTTAAAACAATCATAGTTGAATATAAAATGGAATTACCCCTGCCTTTTCTGTTAACTTTGGCCAAGCACTGCTGTCTCAGGCTGCGATGCTGGCCATCAAGCTAATTCAGCTTCCTGATGGGTTTTGTTCATATTTGAATGCCTTCTGGCTGGTTTCCCGTTTTCCTAAGCCCCGTTACCTCTCATCGCCACAATCCAACAGTCCCTGAAAGCATGTGAGTGTAAGTTTGTACCAGCAGAATACTTAGAAACTAGAGTGACAGGCTATCTTGTTTCATCCAGGACTAAGAGGAAGGAAGTTTTCAGGACACGGCATTTTTAGTGCTAAAACCATGAAAGGGTAGGGAAAACCAGAGTAGGTTAGTAAGCTTATTAGGTATCTGTGATGTATAGTTGGGGGGGGGGGACGACATTGGAGTCTAGCTTGATAAACACATTCCAAGTATCATTCATTCCTTCATTTCAATGAACATTTATTTTCTTCTCTATGCCACACAGCTGCTAAGCACAAGTGATCAGAGTAGGACAGAGAACCTCTGTCTTCAACAACTCCAGCATCTAGGAGATGGAGATAAGGCAAACTTACAATCACCTAGAACTCAGGCAGAATGATGAAAATAGCACTGGACGTCCAAACTCATGTTTGTGTCTCTCTATTCACGACATGGTGATGTGGCTCCCACTTGGCAGCCACCCTGTATCGCTGACGTTCCCGGGAATCTGAACTCTCCACCTGACAAGGTCAATGCGATGAAGGCTATATTGCTAATGGTAAGCATAAGTTCTTAGCTGTTTCTAGGGGAATCCAGCTTTTAATAGGAAATCCAAGCCTTTAACAGAAGTCATTCTTATGGGGAACTCAATAATTATGAGATAGTTTCTTTTTTACATACATGCAAATGCCTCTTAGTTGATTTTACACAGGCACTGACAGCTTTGTTGAACATGAGCTGTTTTTTCAGGTGAACCCGTGGGGTGAATGAACCTCGGAAGACCTCTCAGGGGTATTAGCTGTGGAAGACGAGGAGAGCGTATGGGAACTAAGCTATGAAAAGGAACCTTATTACCATTTTCCAAACTGCCACAAGCTCTGTACATCTGCTGGTAAAGACTAAGGAAACAAGTCAGTAGGGGCCCAATGTATCCATCTGTATCATGGACCATATCCACTTAACAATCCAACAAACCTTCATGAATCGAATCTATTGACACAGAAGGAAGTATTAGAGTGAAGAACAGAGAGGAAGACTTCAAAGAGGAGGTCACACTTGACTGGAGAATTGATGGCTCAGTAGTTGTTCACTCAGAGGGCAAGAGTAGAACTGTCAACTTGGCTAATCAAGAGGTGAGCAGACAGCTATGGATGAGAAAGGTAGGAAAGAAACAGCTATGGCCAAAAGCGGAAAAGAGTTGGCCAGACAGAGGGGAAAGGGTGGGGATAAAAACACAGTATGTAGCAGGTACTGGTTATTGAACTTGAACTCTGTGCCAACCCCGGCTGTAAGCTTTACTTGTATTATTTCACCAAAGCCTTGACATCAAGCCTATGAAGCCAGAACCGTCCCAGTTTGCAGATGAAAAGCAGACGGAGAGTGATTTGCCTGAGGCCATGCAGATGCCTTGCATGAAGAGCTGGGGTTGGATCCCACCCCTTGAACTCAGCCGGTGCACCCTAATGCGCTTTCTCTCTCTCTCTCTCTCTCTCTCTTCATGGCCACACTGCACTGTAATGCGCGCTCTCTCTCTCTCTCTCTCTTCATGACCATACGGGGGACACCAGGGTCCCAGCCTAGTGAAAAGAGAAGTCCCTTCCCCAATGTCATCCTTATTTTCCTATCTTCCTACAGATGGGGATCTCTTTCTGGCCGTCGTGGAAGTGCCCTTGAACAGCTGTGTCACACTATGCTCAGAAATAAGAGGCCAGCCAGTTGGTATTAGGCCATATGATTGGTCACAACATCCTGAAAGCAAGAATCTGTGCAGATGTTTTGCTGTAACATTGGCCCCCAAACTTCCCACGTGATGCCTTCCCAGCCAAAGTCACCATTCATTCTCAATGCTCACAGACCGTGCGACTCTAGTTTCCATCCCCAAAAAGGGAAGCAGAGGAAGTGAGCTTGAGAGTCCATTAGTCTTCAAAGCACAGTGCCAAGGCATCAAACAAACAAGTAAATTTCAAAATGGAAAGCCCCCCCCCCCCAACTAGGATGGGGGGAACCTGCTCCGGGGGCATGTGAGACTGGCAGCTGTGCTGCTCAGCACAGCTGGACCTAATTGGGCTTGGGTCTGGGAAGCCTCTGGTTGCTGCAGGCCGCCTGGCACGCTGCTGAGAGGTGAGATCCAGCAAGACAAGAGTATGACTCTGCATTCCATCGGAAGCCGCCCGGGATACACTCCCTGGTAGGGGACATGGAAACATTCTAACCTACAAAGAAAGGGGCTTTCCATGGATTTCCCAACAATACGCATTTATCTGAACAGGAAAGTAAGAAAAAGCCCCGGCGGTCAGACAGAAAGCAAGTTCTATCCTCTGCACAGTGCAGTTACTGTTCTGACTTCATTCTTATGGAAGAGACGCCCATGAAACGCACTGTTTTAAATAACTGACTATTTGCTTCTCATTTGAGATGCGTAATCTACTCAATGGAAATGGGCACTTAATAACCCTCTTTTTGAAACAGAACAATTGAGTTAGTTGCTAGTCACACATTTCTGTCTCTCACCCTGAACAAACATCCACGGAGTGAAAGAGGAAACTTTTCGGGGTTCTTCCACCATAGAAGGCTCCTTTCTGCCTTTCTGCCTTTGCTTAAGATGGTCACTTTGTCTAGAAAACTGCTTTCTCTCTGTTTAATGCTTAAGAATCCTTCCAGATAGCAATGATGGTGGTGGTGTGGTGATGGTGATGATGACTGGAATATAAGATCTGTGAGAGTATACTCTGTGCCTGATGGTGCACCCCCAAATCTGCATGGGTTGTTTCATTTATTTCTCAAAGATAAAGGGCTCTTGGTATCCCCCCACCTTTTACATGCAAGAAAACTCAGGCAGAGGAGGGTGTATTCTTCAAGGCATATAGCAAGTAAGTGCAAAAACACTGCACTCCCCATCAACTAAAAATTTGAAAAATACAGCACACAGCAAATGTGGGGAACAAAACTCTCATACGCTGCTGGCGGTAGCGCAAACTGGTAGAACTACATTGGAAAATTATTTGGTAGCATTTGGTAAAGTTGACCGTAAACATAAAAGTAATTCTACTTGAAGGTATATAGAGGGCCCCCCTCCCCGAACCGTCCCCAGCAAAAGGCAAATAACATGTTCATCTACCAAAGATGAAAATACAGGTTACACCAATTCCATCCCAAGGTATGTAGACCCAATTGAAATGCAAGTGTATGTTCACTAAGAGATTCATATGGTGATGTTAATAATAGCACTATTTATAATAGTCCCAAATTTGAACTGTTCAAACGTCATCAACAGCAGAATAAATAAGAGTAGGTATAATTACACAATTGGATAATAGACAGCATGAAAGTAAACAAATTACAACTAAGTGTAACAATATAGAAAAGCTCACAAAAGTATGTAG
Source organism: Neomonachus schauinslandi (assembly GCF_002201575.2). NCBI lineage: Eukaryota > Metazoa > Chordata > Mammalia > Carnivora > Phocidae > Neomonachus > Neomonachus schauinslandi. Next base: position 169,676,622 of record NC_058406.1, read on the forward strand.
AAAGGGGCACCTGGCTGGCTCAGTCAGTAAAGCCTGTGACTCTTCATCTTGGAGTTGTGAGTTCGAACCCCACGTTGGGTGTAGAGATTTCTTAAAAATAAAATCTTAAAAAAAAAAAAAAAGGTAATACAGAAAGAAAGGAGTCTAAACACAGAAAAGTACATACATCATGATTTCACTTACATAAAGTTCAAAAACAAAGTGAAATGAATCTATAGTGCTAGGAAGTTAGGGTTACAAGTTTCCTGTGGAAGATTAACTATAATGGAAGCTTCTGGAGTGCTGATTATTTTTCTGTTCTTGATCTTGGGGTTGGTTACACAAGTGTATTCATCCAATGGTACACTTACAATTTTTTTGGCTTCTCTGTCTAAATGTATGAAATACATATTTCAAAAAAAGTTCAAAATGAAAAAAAAATAAAAGTCTAAACAAATTCAAAGCTTGCGGTTTAACCCCTGAGTATATACCCATACTTCAAAAATAATCCAAGGCTCAGTTGGTAGAGCGTGCGACTTGATCTAGGGGTTGTGAGTTCGAGCCCCACGTTGAGTATAGAGATTACTTAAGATATAAAATCTTTTAAAAAAAATTTAAAAGTAAACAAACAAACAAACAAACAAAAAATCCAGAGCACAATTATGCCGGCATACACACACATACACAAAACATACATACTATACATATAATATAATATAATATATAATGTAATATAATATAAATTTTATTTTATAATATCCTGATATATATACATATGCAATTATATGTATACACCCAATAACAAAATATATGTTATATGTAGTATACATATATGCATGTGTCAGGATATACTCAGGATGTATTCACAGCTTTATTTATAACTTGAGAAATAGAAACAATGTGTATGTTTATAATAGGAGTGGTTGAATGATTTAAGAAACCCTTCCACTTGGTGGAATATTATGCAGTTGCTAAAAATTTTTTCTTGGGAAAAAGTTTTCAAAACCGAGAGGAGATATATCATTCTAATCTTGAGGAGAGAACGCAGTATACAATATGATTTCGACTGCACTGACTGAGAAAAGAAGAAGAAAAATCTGTGTGCATAGGAAAAGACTGAACCAACATATTCATAGTGGGTTTTGGGGGGTGATCATGGCCAAATTTTGTATTCTTTGAGCATTTCCGTATTTTCCTGATTTCAATATTCTATCTTATTTAAATAATAATAATAATAATGACTCCCTTTGTGAGGCCTACCCCCTACCGTCCCAGAGGCTATTTATATGTACTCTGCTTCAAAAGGCATTTTTTACATGTGGCCTCTTCCAGCACTTAACTTATGCTATTTTTTTTAAAGATTTTATTTATTTATTTGAGCAGGGGATGATAGAGAGCATGAGAGGGGAGAGGGTCAGAGGGAGAAGCCAACTCCCCACTGATTCGGGGACTCCATCCTGAGACTCTGGGATCATGACCTGAGCAGAAAGCAGTTGCTTAACCAACTGAGCCACCCAGGCGTCCCTAACTTATGTTATAATTATCTGGTCCCCGAGACTGGGAGGTTCTTGAGTGGAAACCTTGTTATAGTTCTTTGTACTCCTAGCTCTTAGCACAGTGTATGGAATGTAACAGCATGTCTTCAGCTATGTCCTGACTCAGTGACTATGTATGTATGATCTGAATCAGTGTAGTCTATAAAAGAGCCAGATGTTTAAGATGTGTTGTGTCCATGCTTTAGGAAACTGACACGACAAGCTACTGTGATCAACATGTTCCCATCTTGGCCAAAGCAATGAAATTAATTTGCCAATAGGAGAATACTTTGGACTCTTAATATCCTTGATTAGAAGACCACAAACAACTTTCTCTACAGCAGATACTCTCTTGGTTTTGAATGGAGAAACTGAGGTTCAGAATGTTGAGGAACTTGTTTAGCTTATGAAAACACTATGGAGAGAGATAAATAGAATCCTTGCTGTACATTAGACTTGTATACTTAAATATTCTTTGTTAAAAGAGTAGATCTTAAGCATTCTTACTGTAAAAAAAACGGGGTCGGGGGAATATGTGAGGCGATGAGTGTGTTAACTTAATTGCATAATTGACATTTGCAGTTAATTAACATTCACAATCTCTTTTAGTATTACACAATCAAATGTATAACACAACCAAATGTATGATTTGGTTCAGGATTTATTCATAGATGCCTAAGAAACTCATAGCACACAAGCATATTTCTGACAAAGACTTTTGATTTTCACTTTTTTTTGAGAGAGAGAGAGAGAGAGAGAGCTCGCGCATGTACTCATGTGCATCAGGGCATATAAGGTGAGGATGGGTGGGCAGGGGGAGAGGGAGAGAGAGAATCTTAAGCAGACTTCCTGCTCAGCATGGAGTGCTACGTGGGACTCATCTCACCACCCTGAGATCATGACCTGAGCAGAAATCAAGAGCCAGATGCTTAACTGACTGAGCCACGCAAGCTCCCCAACTTTCTTTTTTTTAATTAATAAAATAAAGGCAGTATTATGTGATGGAAATAGTACAGAACAACAGACTCAAATCTGAGTTCAAATTCTGACTCTGTTCTTTAAAATATGTAAGCTTGGGCCACATACTTAGCCTCTTGGGACCTTAATTTTTTCCTCTATAACATGGAGATGGGTTTTCTATTCTGTTCCATTGATCTATGTGTGTCCATCTGTCTGCCTTTACCACATGGTCTTGATTACTGTAGCCTTAACATCAGATAGATATGACCCCCTCCTACTTCATTTTTTTTTCAAAACTGTTTTAGCTATTTTGTCTTTGTGCCTTTCCATATGAATTTTAGAATAATCTTTGTGTGTCTACCAACAACCTTGCTAGAATTTTAATAAAAAATGGTATTAAACCTACAGATCAATTTCAGAAGAACTGACATCTTTACTATGATGGAACTTCAGTCAATGAACATGGTATGGCTCTTCATTTATTTAATCTTTTAAAAATATTTCTTTCATTAGCATTTTGTAATTTTCAGATATTGCAAACACTTTGTTAGATTTATACCTCAATATCTTAACTTCCTTGGAGAAATTGCAAATGATATTGTAGTTTTAATACATATGTCCATGTGTTTGCTATTATGATTTATGATTAATTTTTGTGTTGATCTTATAGCCTACAACCTTACTGAACTCACTTAGGTATACAAGTTTTTGGGGGCTTTTAGAAGGATAGGTTTGGGATTTTCTACATACATAATTATGTCATCTGCCGAAAGGACAGTTTTATTTCTTGCTTTCTAATTTGTATGCTTTGATTTCTTTTTATTGCTTTATTGTGGTGGTTACTTTTCCATTACTATGTTGATTAAGGGTAGTGAGAGTAGACATTCTTGTCCATCACAACATTTTAACATCGTTTTTTTTTAGATTTTTTTTAAAAATTTTTATCCATTTGAGAGAGAGAGAGAGCATAGGCAGGGGGAGTGCCAGAGGGAGAGGGAGAAGCAGACTCCCCGCTTGATCCCAGGACCCTGAGATCATGACCAGAGCCAAAGGCAGACACTTAACTGACTGAGTCACCCAGACATCCCACAACATTTTAATATCTTAAAAATCTCCAAAATCAAGCCAACAAGTAGACACTTTGTGCCCTAAATGCATTTCATTATCTATTGGGGTCCTCTTCTCTCCATGAACTTCCAGCCTTGTGTGAAGGATATCCTCAATAAGGACAATAATAAATAATGCAAAATTAAGTGCAGCTTTGAATTAAAATGATAGAGACTCTAAAATGAGTCAGATTTCAGAGCTAGAAATATTTATGTTGTGCCGAGTACATGTCAGATAGTGTTCTAAAAGTCCAGAATACAGAGTGAACAAGAGAGATTCTCTGCCATTGTCAAGTTTACATTCCAGTGAGGGAGATAATAAATAGATATATAATAAGTCATATATTGTAAAGTGCTATAAAGAAAAATAATAAAGCAGGCGGGGACCACGTGATGGGGCGAGGGCAAGCTATTTTAGATGGTGTGTTACCTCTTTGAATAGGTACCCTTTTTGTGAGTGTCCCCTGAATCAGGGCAAATGACCTCAAGGTAGAAGAAGTAGCACACACAGGAGTCCTCGAGAAAATGAGCCTTTGTGTGTTTGTGAACCAGCAAGAGGGCCACTGTGGCTGGAAGGGAGTTAGGAATGAGAGAGAGAAGTAAGAAATGAAACTGCAGATGTCAACATGGAGTGTGTGATGAAGGACCTCTTAGGCTATGAAAAATACTTTGGATTATTTTTTAAGACTGATGAGAAACAATTGCTGCTTCCCGTCAGGGAAGTGACTTGATGTGATTTATGTATCGAAAAGACCACTCTGTGACTTTTGCTGCAGAGCGTTACTGTGAAGACCACATGATCACAGAAGGATGGTGTTTGTAATATTAATATGAATTCTATTTCAGGACGCCTGGGTGGCTCAGTGGGTTAAGCGTCTGCCTGCAGCTCAGGTCATGATCCCAGGGTCCTGGGATCGAGTTCTGCCTTGGGGTCCTTGCTTGGAGGGGAGCCTGCTTTTCCCTCTGCCTGCCACTCCCCCGACCCCCTTACAAATAAATAAATAAAATCTTTAAAAAAGTATTAATTCTATTTCATAGAATCAAATGACTTTCCACATGACCAATAGAAATGTGTCACTTTGTTATCTGGTAGAAACGTAACCATGCGGCCATTAGAGTGGCATGCTGTATGAATGAAACCTAGGAGAAAAAGAATTAAAATCCTACCAATCATTATTTTAGTAGCCCTGTGATATCATAGTATTAGAAATTGAATTATCTGGGGGCACCTGGGTGGTTCAGTCTGTTAAGCGTCTGTCTTTGGCTCAGGTCATGATCCCTGTGTCTTGGGATCTCTGCTCAGCAGGGAATTTGCTTTTCCTTTCCCCTGCTCTTGCACTCTCACTCACTTTCTCACTCTTTCTCTCTCAAATAAATAAAATCTTAAAAAAAAATGAATTGGATTATTTCAATTTTAGAGGACCATGATTATTAACTTATGTGCACCTTTTTTGTCATTTTAATGATTAAGGTAAACTCTCCATCCAGGCATTCTGCTAAAGATCTTTGATTGTAAAAGGCCATTTTGGTCTTTTTTCGTTTTCATCAAAGAGCTAAAACCCTTCAGAGGGGGGGGAAAAAAACCAATCTCATTGGGCATAGCCTTATTGCTACATGAAACATTGTAACCAGGAGGATGCCTCCTCCTCTATCCCCACAGTCCATTCTTACATCCTACACCCTCCAGCCTTCAATACATCATCTCCACTTTCAATGTCCTTCGAAAATTTACCCAGCTAAATAATTTTTTTTATTCTTTGAAATTCTATTCAGGCATCACAATTTTAATACTTTCTCCATATTACCTCAGAGACAGTTAATCACTCCCTCTTATACACTCCTTACACCTTTTTTGTAGTTCTGCCATTACAAATAATAACCAAACTTGCTAACGTTTGAGCATTTTTAACCTTGTTTTTAATTCTTTTTAGTTTTTTTTTAATATTTTATTTATTTATTTGACAGAGAGAGACACAGCGAGAGAGGGAACACAAGCAGGGGGAGTGGGAGAGGGAGAAGCAGGCTTCCCCCTGAGCAGGGAGCCCGATGCAGGGCTCGATCCCAGGACTCTGAGATCATGACCTGAGCCAAAGGCAGACACTTAACCACTGAGCCACCCAGGCACACCAATTCTTTTTAGTTTTTTTATTAAAGTATAACTGACATGCCATGTTACATTGGTTTCAGGTGTACAGTGTAATGATTGGACAAGTCTCTATGTTATGCTAGGAGCATTTATTTTATACTAGAAAAAACATGTGGCATATTGTATTATTTTTCTCCTATTACAAATAAGAAACGTGAGATTAAGAGCTGGTAAGTAACTTATAGGGGCCCGGAACTACTGAGTTGCAGAAAAAGAAAAAAACAACAATGTGAATCTCATCTAGCTTTGTGCTGCTTGAATGGTAGCCATTACTTAGATGCGGAGTTTCTAACGTGCACATTGGGGCTTCCTGAGGTGCCTCCACAACCATAGAGGAGGGCTGCAGGATCTTTTAGATTTTTAAGGGAAATACAGCGATTTTAGATTTTTAAGGGAAATATGGTGCTGTACTCTCTACCAGACACTGTAGGAACCTCCAGCTTCAGGTAATTCACAGTTCCATTAGAGGACACTGCATTCTTTTCAACGGCCTCGTAAATTTACAAAGCTGGGTTTCCTATAGTTGTTGTGATAAACACTGAGCAAAAAAAAAAAAAAAAAAAAAAGTGTGGAACAGGAAATGAGAGTGATGAGGTCCAACCTGATTTCCAGTTTTGAAAAGCTGTGCCTGACAATTGCCCACATCTCATCAGTAAGGAACTGTGGCTATTTAAGAATGAAATAAAAATGTTTTCTTTCTTTCAATATATGTGTGTGTGTTTTTCCCCAAAGGGCTTATAAAGTAAGACACAAATCCTTATGAGGTTGCTTGGATGTAACTAGTTAATTAAAGGAACTTTCAGGTATTTCTTTTGGTCCAGGGGTGCTGTGAAAAAAAAAAAAAAATTGCTGAGGCACTAAAGACACCATGAGGAGAGAAAGTTGGGGAATTTCTGGCTGAGATAGTTGCCTCACCTACCAGATAGTGATTTGCTTAAATGCAGGGTAAAATCAGATTGGGGGAAGTAGACAGCAGAAGCAATCTTTTTCTTTGGGTTTGCCTCTCTCCTCTGTAGAGTTGGAAAGATTTTTGCTACAAGAAACAAATTATCCTACTCATCTTGTCTTAATCAATAACGAGGAGTCAGGGAAGCATGCAATGGGGACCGGCCTGTGTAGTATATTCTCTTGTTTACCTCCTTTCAAGGAACGGGTCTCCTTTGCCTATGTTTGTTAGCATACATCCGTAAATTACATTGCCACCACCTTCAGGATAATCACATAGATGCTTACTGAAAAAGGAACTGAAAAATCCTAATAAGGAATATCGAGAAATGATATGAAAAGAAAGCTTTCGTGCCATTTTTTGCTAAATTCTCTGGACAGCTACATCAAAGCTATCTCCTTTTGGGTATTTAATCCCTATTCATGAGGAAAAGAAGTCTACATGGATTTATAATTTCATTGCAAATGATTAATAGAGAATCGCCAGCTCACTTGGGGGCAAAAGAGATTGGGGAAAGGTATATCCAAATTCTTGTCCTTCATGGAATATTCATTGACATTTCTAGATGAAAACTAGGGTTGCCCAATTTATCCAATAAAAATTCAGGTTGTTCAGTTCAATTTCAATTTCAGATAAACAAAGAATAACTTTTTGGTATAAGTATGTACCAAATATTGCATAAGGCATACATATACTAAAAAATTACTCCTTATGTATCTAAAATTCAAACTGAACTGGGTGTCCTGTACTTAATCTAGCAACTCCATTGAAAACAGAAATTCACTTCCAATATACTTATGAATATGAAGAGAATTTAAGTATTACCATTTTGCAAGCTCCTAAGGAAATAATGGATCTAGAACAGTGATTTTTGAAGTGTAGTTCCCTGAGCAGAGGCATTGCCATCATCGGGGAGGCTGTTCAGATGCAAATTCTGGGGATCCACACCTACCTGTACATCAAAAATACTGGGGGTAGGGCCCCCAAATCTGTGTGTTTTTTGGGATTTTTTTAAAGATTTTATTTATTTGTCAGAGACAGAGAGAGCACAAGCAGGGGGAGTGGCAGGCAGAGGGAGAAGCAGACTCCCCACCGAGCAGGGAGCCCGATGCAGGGCTTGATTCAGGACCCCGGGATCATGACCTGAGCTGAAAGCAGACACTTAACCGACTGAGCCACCCAGGCGTCCCACAAAATCTGTGTTTTAATGAACTTTCCAGGTGATGAAGATCTGCAAGTTGTGGTAGGCAGAATAATCTTCCTCCAAAGATGTCTATGTCTTAATCTCCAGAACCTTCGAACAGCTGAGGTTACATGGAAAAGTGGAATTAAGATTGCAGAGGAAATTTTGGTTACTAATGAGCTAACGTTATGGAGCGTATCCGGTGTCATCCAGGTGGGACCAATGTAATCACGAGCATCTTTAAGAGAGTCATTCAGAGGACGACGTGACATGGAAAGAGGGTAGTGAGAGATGCAACGTTGCTGCTTTGAAGATGGAGGAAGAAGGGCTATGAGCCAAGGAATGTGGGTGGCCTCTAGCAGCTGGAAAAGGCAAGGAAACAAATGCTCCCCTAGAGCCTCCAAAAAAGAATGCAGCCCTGGTGACATCTGGGTTTTTAATCCAGTGAGATTTGTTGGCCTTTTAACCTACACAACCGTCCAATAATTTTTTCATGTTTAAGCTGTGGAGTTTGTGGTCATTTGTGAACAGCAGGGAAAGAAAGCTAATAGAGCAATGATCAGGAATGCTTGCAAAAACCATTAGCTGAAAGACAGTACTCCAATACCAGAGTGGGACTTGGTTGGAGGTTAACATCAGACCCTTCAGTGGTTATTCATGTGTGTTATTTCTAACTTATTTCTAACTTATTTTACTTACCTATACGTACACCATTTATGTCTTTTAAAAAGAAGCATTTCATCGTTTCTAGGGTTTACAGCTACACGGACATAATAACAAGCATCAGGTAGACTCTAGGCTGAATGTTTGTGTCGTCCCCACCCCACCCCCACACCCCATTCATATGCTGAAATCCTAGCCCCCTACGTGATTGCATTAGGAGGTGGGGCTTATGGGAGGTGATTAAATCCGGAAACTGGAGGCTTCAGGAAAGGGATTTGTGCTTTTATAAAAGAGGTCCCCCCCCAAAAAAAAAGAGGTCCCAGAGAGCTCCCCCACCCCCAGCCCTAATCCCTTCTGCCATGGGACGACACAGGCAGAAGACAGCCATCTGTGAACCAGGAAGCAGATCCTGAGTCTGTTGGCACCTTCATCTTGGACTCTCTTGCCTTTAGAACAGTGAGAAATACATTCCTGTTGTTTATAAGCCACCAGGTGTATGGCATTGTGTTATGCAGTCCAGACAGACCGAGACCAGGTAGCTTTGAGAAATCATGAGATTCGACATAGTGCTGACAGTATGAGCTAACTGGGTATGCTGCTCCTGTGTAGCCGGAAGTCTGAACACGTCTACCTGTTTGCTTGCAATGATTTCTCATACAAGTGTAGCATACCTATTTCTCCCCTTTCCCTTCTGAGCAACAGGAATCTCCTTGGTGAGTTATTTTGGGAATTGGCGTAGGGATAACTAGGGGATAAGGGGAAGAGCTAGGGAGAGATGTCCCAGAGGTCTCTTAAAGTGGCCACAGAAGGAAATTTTTATATCATGACTTTACCACAGACACAGACGCATCAAGTTTTAACAGTTTCCCAAGAAAGAGTTCTCATTTTCTCCACATATTCTGTTTGTACTTAAGTCTGACTAAATTAGCATGAAGGAAGAATATTCATGTGAATCCTACCAATTAACTAAAATTTGGAAAAAGAAACAATTTTCTGTTTCTTTTAATGTTTATTAAAAACATCATCTGTGGCCATTTAAAACCTCTGCCAACACTTTTGACTGACAAAGAATCGTTAAATTTTTCTTCATTTTTGTCATAGTATTAATAGTAATATACAGCTGTAAAAAAAAAAAAAATGACTTGCTAGGGGATATAGAACCATCAGTCTGTGTGAAACACTTGGACCGGGTCCTCAACAACCTCTTAATAAGAAACCTTTGGAGAGTTTCTTATTGGTGTGCTTTAGCTGCCTCGTCCTAAATCACAAGAGCCAACCGATCAATTTTCACGAATTTTGCATAACTGTTGTTTAACATGACCGTTATTGAAATTTGAATTCTATAAAATTACAATTTTAAAAATCATATTAAAAAGTTAATATGCTCCAAATACATCACTTTCTAGTTATTTTACGACATTTTGCTATCATCTATGCTCTGAGGTTATTCACATTTATCATGTCTGGATGGTAGTGATGCACCACTGAGCACCTCTTCCCACCTCTGTGTTCGGTAAAATCACTTTGGTAGCTTGAAGGAAGCTATAGTGGGAGTATTTACACAACAGAAATGAGCAAATGTTACAAATGAGTTGTGATACATCCATAGCATACCACTCATTCCAATTCAAATGAATCATCTGGAAGCAGGTGTATTACAAGAGGCCATGATATCCTGACTTCACATTCAAAATGGATCAGTCTTTACTGATATTGGAAATTTTCCTAATTAGAAGAGAAGTTTAAAAAACAACACACAAATAGCACAAGTCAACATTTTCCTAAAATGATACAGGCTTTTCAAAAAATTAGTAAGTTGTATTAACTTTTATTTCAAATCTAATCTTTCTTTTTTTCTTTCTCTCTTTTTTTAAGATGCATGTATTTATTTTAGAGAGAGAGCACACACATAGCCAGGATGGAGGGGCAGAGGGAGGGGGGAGAGGGAGGAAGAAAATCTCAAACAGACTCCCTGCTGAGCGCAGAGCCTGATGCAGGACTCAGTCTTACAACCCCGAGATCATGACCTGAGCAGAAATCAAGTCAGATGCTTGACTGAGCCACCCAGGTGCCTCCAAATCTGATCTTTTTTTAATGGAAATTTTTGTTTTTGACTTGAAGGATCATAAGCTCTGAGAATTAAAAGAGGAAAACTTATGTTCTATAAGGCTCTTGCCCACCCTCTCCCAAATACTACAGTCATTCTCCTTCAGGTAGGAAATGCTGTGGTCCTGAATTTTGATAATACACTATTTGCATCTAGAAGAGCTATGATCTTTTTAACCTTTTTCAAGTGTTCATGTTTTAATGTATTTATCTTCCCTGTAACATTATGGATAAGTTAAAGTAAGTTCTACTAAACTATAGAGACACATCCTCATTGCACATTTCCTCAACATATTTTATGGTTTAAATACATGGTTTACCATGTATTCTATGTTAATTACTATGCTTTGAATCCAGTTTTTGTTTTCTGCCATCTTTCTAGTCAATTATTGCAAAATTTTAATGAATTGTTACATAAAATTCACCTAAGATAGTTGCTAAATGTATTCAAATACTCAGATTTCAAGATATCACTCCCAGAGACTCTGCTTCAGAAAGTGGAACTAGTTAACAGAAGCTACAATTGTGGGCATTCTTGTTGAAGTGGAGATAAAAATAATCTTCATTCCAGGAGTTTATAGAAAATACAGCCCAGTCCACCATTGTCACGTTTATCTGTAGTTGGGAAGCTGGAGAACCAGAGAAAAAGGAATTTAACATCCTTTATTTATTCACTAAATATATATTTAACATGAAGTATGTCGCACTTGCTTCTAGGTGCTGGGATTACAATGTTGAACAAAACAAAACAAAAATCTCTGCATGACCAAGAATATTTAGAGAGAATACTCAAGATGAATTTGGAGATTAAAAACATGTGAAAATAAGCATACATGTGTCCAGGGGCACCTGGGTGGCGCAGTCAGTTAAGCGTCTGCCTTTGGCTCAGGTCGTGATCCCGGGGTCCTGGGATCAAGCCCCACACTGGGGAGTCCCTGCTCAGTGAGGAGTCTGCTTCCCCCCACCCCTCCCCCTGCCCCTGCTCATGCTCTCTCTCTCTCAAATAAATAAATAAAATCTTTAAAAAAAAAAGAATATATGTGTCTTAGGTGGTCTCTGGAGAGGTACCAGCTGGGATGTGGGGGGCAGGGTTGAAGCTAAAGGGTTAGGAGAGAAGACACATCGAGGATAGAGGGCAACTGAAGCCAAATCAATCAGTGTATATATGTCACAGTTTTAGGGCTGTTCATTGTCCAGCAGAAGCTGGGATTCTCTGATACACAGGTGGACTTCCTTGTCAGAAATTTTAGAGACATCAGGTGCTCCTGAAGGAGGACCTCCACGTGTGGTCATGCAGGCCGGACATGGCCCAACTCCAGGCGGCTCTATGTGCCTTGGCATTTGCCCACGTCACCTTAGCTGTGTCATGTAACAGCTCTGCTCCAGGTCATGTTCCAAGAGCTCACCATGACCAGCATTGGGAGATTCTCTCTACTTTCATAGATATATTCTCACCTAGATAATTTTTAAAATCTTGTCAAATGACATGGGGGATAATTTACATCTGGACCGTATAGATTCCTTTAGCTCTAACTTCCTATAGGGCTAACTAATTCTGTAATTGTTATAGTTTTTAGATAACTTGAGGATTTAGAAGAAGAATAGAACAAATCCCACTCATTTTTCAGGGCTCAACTCGAGTCTCACATCTCCCCAACACCTCTTCCTCACCATCACTGCTTTCTCTAAACTCCTCTAACAATTACGCTCTGAACTCTCCCAGGCTCAGGTCAGAACAAAATAGGTTCTCAGGAAAAGGGCTGTTGAGAATAAACAAGATGCTAGAATAAGCCATATTAGTATATGTAATAAATCCATTATATATAATACACATATATATTACATATATAATATAGATTATGTATATATTAATACAGTTCTAGGTACATAGAAAGTGCTCGATAACTATCTGTGAAGTCCACAAATCATCAACTATTCTCTGATTTTCCATATTCAACTGGGTTAATTTTCTAAAAGTAACTATTCACTGAAACCCCTATCTTTATATACTCCTGAGACCAGGGGAAAGAACTCCATCTGTTTTCTAGAACTAGTCTCAGTTCCATGGGGAAAGAAAGCAGTCACTCCAGAGGCTATGCCCAAGGACAAGGCTTGCCATGGATCCTGATAATTGGGAAACATTAGACCAGAGGTCAGATTGAAACACACATTTCACAGTTATGTGTATATCAGATCATTACCTTATACATCACCTTAAATATATACAATTTTATTTGTTAAATACACTCAATAAGCAAGCAAGCAAACAAACAAACAAATAAATTGGAAAAATTGCAGATGTCTGGGACAGAAGAAAAAAAACTTTTTTTAAAACAATAGAACAGGGACGCCTTGGGTGGCTCAGTTGGTTAAGTGTCTGCTTTCAGCTCAGGTCATGATCCCAGGGTCCTGGGATCGAGCCCCGCATCGGGTTCCTTGCTCAGCGGGGAGCCTGCTTCTCCCTCTACCTTCCACTCCCCCTGCTTGTGCTCTCTCTCTCTCTCTCTGACCAAGAAATAAAATCGTGTTAAAAAAATAAAAATAAGGGTGCCTGGGTGGCTCAGTTGTTAAGCGTCTGCCTTCGGCTCAGGTCATGATCCCAGGGTCCTGGGATCGAGTCCCACATCGGGCTTCCTGCTCAGTGGGAAGCCTGCTTCTCCCTCTCCCACTCCCCCTGCTTGTGTTCCTGCTCTCGCTGTCTCTCTCTCTATCAAATAAATAAATAAAATCTTTAAAAAAAATAAAAATAAAAATAAAACAATAGAACAAATTAGTAAAACTTATAACATCTCTGGTCACGGTCATAATAGGTGAAGACTTCTAGCAGCCAGCAGATTCCTTAAAATTCCTTTCAAAAAAATCTTAAAACTATCCCTCTCCTCTTATTCAGCTGCTTCTGAGCAAGCCAACTGCCATCACACACATACACACACACACACACACAAGCAGGTGCACACTCAAGCACACACACATATACTTGTGAACACACACACAGACACACACACTTAACCTGTTATAGACTAATTGTGGCTCACAGGATGGATTTGGGGGGAGGAGGTGTAATTGTACTTCTCTGCTTGAAAAATCAGGTTTTATTTTGTCATTATAACCATTCTATCCTTCGTCATAAAATATTTCGGACTCATTTGGTTTAAAGTTATCCCTGGAATTTATACTTTTATTTTTTAAAAATTCAAAAAAATCATTCCAAGTGCAGGTAGGACCCAGGTCCCTAAATAATTTCCACAGCCTCAGGAACGAGGGGCAATTTCTTCCTTCCTCCTGTGAATTGGTAGAGTCCCCCAAAGAAGGTTTAAAATAAGGAAGGACTCACTGCACTCTGATTATTTGTTTTAGAGGAAAGAACTGATCCGAAGGACTGAACCATCAACCAGACCAAGCAGCTAACATGCAGAGGCCTTTGTATGGAAGCGCGCTAGCCTCATTAGATAAAGACAGGACGTGACAGGAAATCAGACAGTTTATTTTAACGATCTTATCCTGTCTCCCATCATAATGTAAACAGCCATCCCCTTCGCTAGCCAGCCGACACCGCTTTCCACGGCCTCGTGCGGCCACAAATGTGAGCCCCACACCAACGAGCCGTTGCTGGCCGAAGATAAGGAGGAAAGAGAGTGTCCATATGACACGGTTTATTTATTTTATCCGAGGCGGCAACTGTCAGGAGAAGACCATAAATGCCATGCTCTTTATTGTGGACAGGCTGTCAACTTCAAAGTGGAGGTCTGAGGAGAAGAGTCTGGAATCGTATCCCCTCCTCCATGAAGCAAACCCTCCCAACCCCTGAGTTAAGCCGAACTTCTCCAGTGTCTGTGAAATGAAACACGCACACCGTAGGCTGCGATTTTGCTGGCAGGTAGGAGTTGTTAAGAAGGCTCCTGCTTCTTGAGAGGGTTAAGAACTGCCAAGGAAGAAAACTCAGTGCACAGCGGACAAGAGCGGAGTTTGTGTTAACCCTTGGCCCGTGGTATTCCTGGCCTTTTTGCGTTACTCACTTCAGGATATTTTAAGAAAGAGGACTGTGTTTTCTGACTGCAAATATGAGTGCAGCAGGTTGAACCAGGATACACCAAATATTTTTCTAACTGAGGGAGACCAATGTAGAATTTAGATGCCAGCAAGATGACTAAACAGCCAGTTGTCTCATATTTACTCATTTAGGGCTGATGGGAGTGGAAAGAAACAGCCGGTGTGAGCTATTTCTATGGGAAGCAACAAGATACAGCATGCCATAGGAGATTATTTTAAACTCAAGGGACGTTATTGTCCCAGGTCCTTCATAGAGCCCTCGCCCTCTGGAAGCTTCTTTGTCAATGTATATACACATACACGAAGAAGCTTTAGCTGCATTTCAAGGGTGAGATTTTTTTTTTTTTTTTTTGGTCAGCACACTTTGCCTTTTAACCATAAAATATATCTGTGTGATAAGAAAGAAAAGAACACTGTATTCAAAGTTAGAACTCAAGTTGCTTTTAAAAGAGCAATGAAAAAGAAAAAGGAATTTAAAAACAAAAAACAAAACAAAACAAAAAAGCAAAAATAAAACCTCAAAAGTCACGTTGAGCTACATTAGCCCTTATTGGTCACAAGAACTGCCCTGTTAATAAAGCGCTGTCCTTATTTTTTATGTGTGATGTAGAATGACTGAATGGCCTCCACTTTTTTCCACAAGCAGTTGGTAACCGCCTCACGAAAGCCTCCCAAGGACCGAATGCTTGAGCACACTGACTTTTCCATTACTAACACTTCCAGTATATGCTCCAGAGCCAAACTCGGAGTCTCCCCGCCACTCGGGAAATAGCCAACTTGGATTCTCCGGAGGAGGGCTTCAGGTAGTGCCTATTCATATTCCATTTAATAGTTGAGGAAACTTGATCCCGAAATGCAATTCTAAGGAAGGGTCTCTGTTTTCATAGAATTTTAGAGCCAAAAGCAATTTGGGGGCGCTTCAAAGTCAATATCCTTTTTAGGGCGCCTGGGTGGCTCAGTTGGTTAAGCGACTGCCTTCGGCTCAGGTCATGATCCTGGAGTCCCGGGATCGAGTCCCGCATCGGGCTCCCTGCTCGGCAGGGAGTCTGCTTCTCCCTCTGACCCTCCTCCCTCTCATGCTCTCTGTCTCTCATTCTCTCTGTCTCAAATAAATAAATAAAATCTTTTTTTAAAAAAAAAATATCCTTTTTAATGGGTATAGCCTCAAGATCTAGCAAATTCCCTGGCATTTCAATGCTCCATTGAGGTTAGCTGATTGATACCAATGGCCTTTTTTCAGATCCCCATGGCTTTTGTTTCCAATATCGGTTCTCATTATTCGAGATTCTTGCCATGGCCATGGAAGGGTATTGTGCAGGTACCGAGTGGAAGAGGTATTGGATGTCTGGCTTTTTAAATTTTTTCTTTGCCAAATCCCTGCTAGTTGTGTTTTGTTGTAGCTGTTATGGTGGTTGTTCTGTTTGCTTGTGTGTCGTTTTGTGTTATCTGTTTCTTTCTCCAAAAGACTAGTATGGGAAAACATATTAGATGTCTTTTCTTAACTGCTTCATCCTGATGTCAGTTTCCTCCATTGCCAGGCCTCACACACTCATTCACACACTCACACTCATTCTCACAGACTTTCCCTCACTCATGCACACTCGCACACACGTGCATGCGCACACACACACACACAGATTTGGGACTCCTGTGAGGGTCTTCTCTCAGGACTTCAGTCATCCTCAGAAATCAATTATTTGCTTCTATTACCTGCCACATTCCCCAATAAGGAAAATTTACTTTTTAAGGCAACTCTTAAAAGTTGCAAAAAATTCAAGTCTCCCCATCTTCACTCCCAACTCCCAACATGTCTTTCACAATGACCTTTCAGTCCTGAGCTTGGCACTATTTTATAGAAGGCCCTTTCAGACCCCTTTTATGCTACAACCTCAGAGAGAAATTAAATGTTTTGACCAAGGTCTCAAATAAATTAGTTGCAGAAATAAGATGAGGATCCAGGTTTTCTGGCTCCCAGTTCAATGCAGTTTTCATTACACCCGACTGAAGTCGTCGGTCCAGGAGACCTAACATTCTCATAGGGAAAAAAAAACAAGGCAATATGAACAACAATAATCACATTGTACAATGATTTCTCTAGAGTTATAAATGTCTACCACGTTACTCAATGAAATAAAATGGTGCCAAATCAAATAGGATAAGCTGTGCCCAGAGGCGATCAGAGGGTAACTACATAAATGATGCAACCCCAGGCAAACCGTAAAGTAATTGTGAGATTGATCAGAGGGCCAAGGAAATACTAGAATGGTGGTGACCCAAGAATTTCTGATGGGAAAGGGCTTAATGAGAGCTTAGCAGCTATGATGTCTCCAAAAAAATCCACTCCAACAACAAAGTACACTTGCTTTCCCATAAATAACATCATTGCTTACATTGTGGCTATTGTCCAAAATACCCTTCCCTTTTTTTGTCCAAGCCCTACCTTTCCCTCAAGATTATATTTTGCCCCATGAAGAGTTCATGAGTCTTGGCCCACAGTTTTTTCACCTTACTCTTAAAACCTTAGTCTGTGCTTTCACTCTGCTAAAAATCTTTTTTTTTTTTTTTCAAAAAGATATTCTATGTCTTCTGTCCCCCAGTTGACTGGAAAACCCTGTGCCTTCCAATTATTTGGGGTTTTTTCCCACAAACAGCTTAATACAACTCAATACATTTCTTTTTCTCTCTTTTTTAAAGATTTTATTTATTTATTTATTTATTTATTTATTTATTTATTTGAGAGAGAGAGAATAAGTGGGAGGGAGAGGAAGAGAGAATCTGAAGCAGACTCCATCGTGAGCACAGATCCTGACAGGAGGCTCGATCCCACAACTGCAAGATCATGACCTGAGCCAAAGCCTAGAGTTGGATGCTTCTCTGACTCAGCCATCCAGGCACCCCACTACATTTCTGATAGTGAACTGACTCCGGGGTCAGGGAGGAAAGTTACGTGGGAGTTACAGTAAGAGGTGTGGAACATTCTGAGTGTGTCTCAGAGGTGTGGGACCTGCATTTGTAGTCGGTCTCTCCTTGCATCCCTCACGCCTCCATGTAGAAAGTCACCCATGGCCATGAGAGCTCTGCCTGAAATTCCTGAATAAGCCAGAAACTTATTCTACCCTGAGGGCAAAGACTTAGTGTACATTCAGGTATGCAAATGTCAATCAAAACTAGGGAGCAAAAATTATTTACAATTATATTTAATGAGTCTGAAATTGGAATGCAGGGCCAGAGAATGGATTTTTTTCCCCTAATTTTTAAATTTATGTTTTAGCGAAAGAATGCATGATCTTAAAAGAAAATCAACTATTAGAATGACCAACATCTGGAGCATTGACAACACCAAAGTAAAAAGACAGTAAAAAGATTAGTGGTTGCCAAGTTTGGAGGAGAAGAATAAAAAGGCAGAGCACAGGATTTTTAAGGCAGTGAAAGTACTCTGCGTGATACCATAATGATGGATATATGTTCTACATTTAACCAAACCCATAGAATGTACAACACGCAGAGTGAACTATATTATGAACTACAGACTTGGAGTGACAATGATGTGTCAAATGCTGGCAAAGATGTGGAACAACATGAACTCTTATTCATTGTTGATGGAAATGCGAAATGGTACAGTCACTTTGAAAGACATTTTGGAGGTTTATTACAAATCTAAAAATACTCTTACCATACAATCCAGCAATCAGACTCCTTGGTATTTACCCAAAGGAGATGAAAACTTATGTCTATATAAAAGCCTGCACATCAATGTTTATAGCAGCTTTATTCATAATTGCCAAAACCTGGATGCAAGCAAGGTATCCTTCAGTAGGTGAATGGATAAATAAACTGTGGTACATCTGGACAATGGAATATTGTTCAGCACTAAAAAGAAATGAGTTATCAGGCCAGAAAAAGACTCAAAGGAAACTTAACTGCATGTTACTAGGTAAAAGAAGCCATCGAAAACCTTTGTATGTTGGGTGATTTCAATGATATGACATTCTGGAAAAGGCAAAACTATGGAGATGGTAAAAAGATTAGTGGTTGCCAGGGTTAGGAAGGGGAGAAATAAATAGGTAGAGCACAGAGGATTTTTGGGCCAGTGAAACTACTCTGCATGATACCATAATGATGGATACATGTCTCATACATTTATTTAAACCCATAGAATGTGCAACACCAAGAGTGAACTGTATTATGAACTACAGACTTGGGGTGATAATGATGTGTCAGTGTGGTTCATCAATCACACCTACCAGAGCGGTACATCAAAAACAGTGTACCACTCTGGTAGGGGATGTAGATAATGAGGAAGGCTACCCATGGGTCAGGGGCAGGTGGTATATGGAAAATCTCTATCTTTCCTTCAATTTTGTTGTGAACCTCAAACTTCTCTAAAAAAAAATAAAGTCTCAATTAAAATAAAATGACACACAAAAACATAACAATTAGTTACGTTGATATGCCTGCTGAAGTTATCTAGGGGGGAATGTACTGGTGTCTGCAACTAATCTTGAAATGCATGAAATAAATAGGATGGACTGTTGGATGGATAGACGGACAGATATGTGATATAGCAAGACTAGCACAATGCTGATTACTGACACTAAGAGGTAGGTTTATGGATGTTCCCTATAAAAATCTCAACTTTTCAGTATTTTTGAAAATATTTACAATCAACGTTGAGAAAAAACCTAGCTATGATGTAAAAAGCAATAAACATAGGTGTTCTCTTATTTTACTCACTGATTAATCTAGAAGCAAACGCAGTCTGTCAGCAGAGCCCATGCACAGGTGTGCACATATACATGAGCTAAGAATCTGAAAAATTCCATGTGTTAGTAAAACCGACTAATATTGACTAGGTTCAAAAGATATATTGGTATATCAGACTAAAATTCATTCATCCAACTTGTAGCCTATCTTGTCTATGCCTGGTTGAAGGAAGTTCCTATCTACATGGGGTAGGACATATTTTGAAAATAATGACTCACCTGAAGCTTAAATAAAAATATTTGATGTGCAAAAAAAGTAAACTTTTTTGTTTACCTTTTTCCTATTATAAATGTAACATATGCTATTTATAGAAAAAAATAGATGATATGGGAAAAGGAGAAAGAGTTCTAAAATACATTTTTTACACTTTTTTCTATGCATAATTTTTTTCTTATTTGCTTCACATAGTTGAACTTGCTCATTTTTAATATTTATTTTTTCCTCATCACAAGAACAATACATTGTCATTGTACTATTTTAGAGAATACAAAAAAAACACCAGGGACACGAAAACATCAACTCTGCCTCCATGACTCCCATACAACAACTTGTAAATTTTTTACGGAAAGTTGAACAAAGTTATAAAAATTAAATCATGCAAATCACACTTGAAAAATAATTGAGAAGAACTTTCCCAACTTCAGGTTTCTCTGGATCCAGCCTATCTACAGTCAGGTACTCCTTCCCAAGAAATATGTGTTCCCCCTCCTTGCTTTGACTGTGGTCTGACGTCTCTGGGTTTTTCCAACCACAAAGAAGACAGCATTTCTTACCTATTGCCTGCAGCAGTCCTTCAGGCTGAACATCACTTCCCTTTAAAATAGTAGTTTGAGGGTGGCTCAGTGGGTTAAACTTCTGACTTTTAATTTTGGCTCAGGTCATGATCTCAGGGTCATGAGATTGAGCCCGGCACTGGGCTCTGCGCTAAGCATAGAGCCTGCTTAAGATTCTCTCCCTCTGCCCTCCCTCGCTGTCTCTCTCTCTCAAAAATGAATGAATGAATGAATGAATAAGTAAATAAATAAATAAAATAGTAGTTAAATGCAACCTGGATGGAGGCTCTTACAGAACAATCTGGAGATCCAGTGGTTTTTCTCCTCTTGCCTATGCAGGTGTCCCTACCCCTGGGCAGGGGAAGGCACAATCTCAGATCTGATACATAAAAGCTGGGAAATCTGGACACCTTTCTTACTTCAGCTTTCTCATCCCTACAGTAGGAATAATGAGAGTATGCACATGAAATTTTTGCAAAGGTGAAATAAGTCCATACATGCAATGCTCTCAGAAGGGTGCCTGGCACACAGTAAATCCTGAATAAAGATTAGCTGTCGGTTTGGGTTGTCCTCGACCTTCTGAGTGGATTTCTTCTTTTAGCCATTGTCATTATCTCCTTGCTATTTTTTAGTCATTAATGTAAAATAAGATGATATTTTGACATTTCTTTGTGAAATGTAAGGGCTTGATCTTAGCATTTGTCTCCAGATTTTTCCCTGGAAAGAGCGACACCCTGACCAGGGATGATAGGGACCCACACAGACCTTCATAACTTTATCTTTCATTAACTTCATCCCTTAGTCCTTGCAAGCCTGCCTGATTAATCCCATCGCTCAGCCTGACTTTGCTTCCAGTAAACCAAACCTGCCCACATTACAAACCCATCTTCAACTTCCCCCAACGGATCTCTCAAAGCACTTTCTGGCTGCATCACTGATTTCTGGATGTTTCTTTTTATTTTTAGAGTAGCAAATTTTGGAGCAAATATTTTATTTAATGAAGAACTACGAGAATCATGCTATCACTTTTTATGTAACCTTGTACTGCAGATGTTGGTCAATTCAACAAAATAATAAAAGTAAATAAAATTATATGAATTAGAAAGATATAAGTTGCAATGATCACAGATAAAACAATTACCTATTTAGAAAACCCAAAGTAAACTACAAAATATAACTTGAGAGTTTAGAGATATTGCTGGGTATGAGATCAATTGCGTGAATATATATACCAGAAAAAAATTTAGAGATACAAAAAAATAAACAGAGTACTATTTGTGCAATGATTGGTAGACCAAAGAAACAACAGAATTAAGGGGCCAGAATCAGACCCACACATGTTGTTTTTTATTAGGTGTTCCCTCTCTTTCTTATGTCTTTTTTTCTCCCAGGTGGACTGTAACATCATTGGAGATAATATTTATTTCTTCTAAAGCACCTTAACACAGAAAGACTGATTTTTTGCAAATTTCATTTTTGTTGGGGTTTTTTAGTACCAAATTTGTCTTTGGCAGGACATATGAGGATGTATATACCGATAAAGTTGGGAAGTAAGTGACAGAGGACATTCCCAAAAAATTATAGTAAAGATTAAAGTGTAAAAAATAGAAATAAACCCAGAAAGTGTAAATATCATAAACTGACCTATGGAGTAAATCTACCATGCTTTTTTTTTTTTTTTTAAGATTTTATTTATTTATTTGAGAGAGCGAAAGTGAGAGAGATCATGGAGGGAGAGGGAGATGCAGACTCCCCGCTGAGCAGGGAGCCCAATGTGGGACTCGATCCCAGGACCCTGGGATCATGACCTGAGCCGAAGGCAGATGCTTAACCAACTGAGCCACCCAGGCGCCCTGCTACTGCTCTTTTTCATACCTTTTTCACTAAGCCTGTGCCGCAAGGAGCTGCTGTGTTTTCAGATCCCCAGTGTCACGACTGCCTCCTTAGCCCTAAACATCGTGTCCTATCTGGGAATGCTCCTCAAGAGATCTAATGGAGGGCATTTTGGAAAATACCAAAGTGGATAAAGAAACTAAGATGTCAATCATTCTATTTGTTTTTATTCTGCTTGTGACTATTCTCAATGTCATGACAGGTCATGCAGTCATAGAGGTTACCACACTTTTCATAGCCATGTAGGTTATCATGTGCTTATAAATTATGTAAGTTATGCCCAGTAGGTTATTATACTTCCATCATTTCCCTCTTATTCAATATGTGGGTTTTTTCTGCCTTTCCTATTATACAGAATGCTGTGAAGCATAAGACTTTGTACATGCATGCTTGTCAAAATTTCAACATTTCCTCAACACACATTCTGAGAAATACAATTACTGGGTTCAAGATATGAGCATTTATCTTCAGACACTTGATGAATATTGGTTTTTCCCAACTGCCTTCAGAAAAGGCCCAGAGATTCTCTCACCACAACATGCTGGTCACACTTTTCAGATCATTAAGTATTTTTTAATTGTTTCAAAACTGATATTTGAAAATGAGAAAATTATATGCGCCCCTATGTTTATTGCAGCACTATTTACAGTAGTCAAGATATGGAAGCAGGCCAACTGTCCATCAATAGATGAATGGATAAAGAAGAGATGGTATGCACACACACACACACACACACAGGAATATTATTCGGCTATAAAAAAAGAATGAGATCTTGTCATTTGCAACATAGATGGGAAGATGAGTGAAATAGATAAAAGGATTAAAAAAGAAAATTAGAAAATTATTGTTTTTATTTGCATTGTCTGATTGATAATGGTGGCAAATATATTCCAAAGCATACTAACCAAATGCACTTCTATGAATTGCTTCTTCAGGTATTTTAGCTATTTTCTATAATAATGTAAGTATTTTTCCAATATAGCAAAGACATTAAGTCTTTACCTATGTTAGTTTGAATAAATATATCCCACCATTATTTTGCATTTTCATTTTCATTTCAATTGTGTTTAGGATACGTTGTAATATAGAAAATATATAATTTACATATACACACACAAAATGCACCCATCGGAAACGTACAGATTGCTGAGCTTTGGCCAATGCATAAATTCATGTAATCACCACCCTAATTAAGGCAGAGATTCGTTCCATCTTCACAAAATTTTTCTCAGCATCTTTCTGCAGCCAGTTCCTCCCTAGTCCCAGCCCTAGAAACCACTGGTTTGCTTTCTGTTGCTCTAGACTGATTTTGCCTTTTCCAGAATTTCATAGACATGGAATCATATAGTATGTGTGGTCTTTTTTTTCTGTCTTCTTTGTCTTAGTTTATTGCTTTTAAGTTTCATCCATGATATTGATATTATCAGTAGCTCATTCCTTTTTATTTGTATTTGTTACAAAGCACTCTACTTCAAAATGCCAAATTTCATTATTTTTTCTCTATTTCATAAAGAATCTGTCACATTCCTTTTCAAGATTTTGTTTTAAATTTTCTTAGCTTCCTACATAAAATATATTTTAGACATAGTTCCTTCTTTTGAGTCTTCAGAATAACACACTTCTCCCATTTCCATATATTTCTAATGTTGAGACTTGTTTTTTTGTTTGTTTTTTGCTTTGCTTCATTTAAATTAATTTTGAAAGAAGGAGAGATCTATCCAGACATGGTATTTGTCAACAAATTTCTGTGTGAATTACCCTTGGCTTCTCTCACTGCTCAGTTTGCTCTTAGTTCAATCTTGTGTCCAGATTAATAGCTGAGGTAAAGAGGAAGTGTTAAGGGGGGTATTTGATAGGGGTTTTTTTGAGCCCATTTTTAGTTATGAATTCACCTGCTTTAACTCTGGTAACTTGAAATGGGATTCTGTCTAATGTCTAGTGCCTGATTCTTTATCACTCTGGCTAAAATCCCCAGTATGTCATCTTACCAGATTCCCATTTCTGCATTGCCCTGTTCCCTGCCTAACTTCCAAAATTTCTTTATTATGGAGACATAGCTCCCAGGATCCAATGCTTTATTGCTTTGTATAAAAGAAAGATAGGGATGATAGATGTCTATGGGCTTGTGTCTAGTAGGTTGCATGTACGCAAGAGTAGGAAGAAAAACACTCTAACCCCAAAATATAGAACTGGAAATTAGAGGAGCAACTAACTGTAATTTTTCTTGTTCCTAATAGTTTAAACAGGATTTGAATCCAGGTCTGTTTGACTACAACATTCAAGCTCCATACAGTAGACCCTGCTTCTAGAACTGATCCATTTTCATAAAAAAGAACCAAAAATTTTCTGTCCCATTTATACCACCAGATAGACAAAAGAGAAAGATGTGTTCCTAGCCCTCAATGATGCAAATACCTACGTATAAAATAACACAACTTGCGTGGTAAATTCTAGAATAGAGATAGGGTAAAGGAATACATTTCTTAACACAATTATTAGACAATCCATTGTCATAATATAATAAACTCCTCTTGGTACAGTCCACTATAAAGAATGGGTGTTTGGGGTAAATAAAAGCTGCAGTACATTAGGTGTGGTCTGATTCATGCCGAGACAGCGCGAGTATCACTCCCTTTGGTCTGGACACTACAGCTCTGTTAATTCAGCCCCAGATCAAATTATCCTCTTGGCAGCCTCAGCACACTGGTGACTCATGTTGGGCTGGCAGTCAACTGAAATCATTAATCCCTCTCACACGTGCAGCTGTTTAGCCACATCTCCCCCATCCTGGCCTGGTGGGTTGCTTCTCAGAGCCTGAATGCTATGTTCTCATATTCCCCTAAACTGTCTCATTTACAAGTATGGACATTTCACACACTGCATAATCATCATGACATAGGGATGAAACAAGCTTAAACTGTTATTAATTTGCCCTGTAAGGCTGAAAGACTAAGTAAATCAGAGAAAGACTCAAGAAATTAGGAAGAATGTCAGGGTCGCCCAACCTCGCATGTCTAATAAATCAACAGTTTTCTTCTGTCCTCCTCCTGAATATAAAGATGGTACAAATTCTCTGTTCCTGTATTTTCTCTGTAAAGGTCCCAGCTAAAGATCTTTGGGGAGTTCTTAAACACGAGGCAGAGAGGTACTCTAGGCCCACTAGGCTGGTCACCTACTCGACCTCAAATGTAATTCTAAATGTCTATGTGTCCCCCGGGAAAGATGCCATCTTTCAAAATGAATAGGCTGCACTAAGGGGGAACTCACCTTATCTGAGCATCTGCTGTATTCATTCAGGTTTAGGCCCTCTCTTTAAATATACTATTTATTTCATTGTCATGACAACCTTGTAAGTTACACATGACTCTCTCTGTTTTATGGTGGCAGAGCTAGAGGTACAGGGAAAATAAGGATATTGTCCCAGTTTGCACTGAAAAAATTAAGAATCCAGAGTATGACCGTCAAATTGTCTGGATTTAAGGCTTAGTCTATTCAACAAACTATATAGATATCCCTTGCCAATGCATAGAAAGCAGCCAACTCCAAGAGAGAGGCTCTAGGGTGGAAAAAGTGAAGACACTCACTCTGAAGGGTAGATAAATGAGGTAGTGTGCTTACTTTGGTCTTGGTTTCTAGAGCAATGCCAAACTCATAATAGATACTCAATAAATCATTGAAAATTAATAAATAGCTAGGAAATGGTCAGGTATTTTCCATTTTGCTTATCAAACCAGTAACTTTCAATTAATCAGCAGAAATTTACTAAGTTCTTACTGTATGTTCAATACCTCATGGGCTATCATGGGTATGTGGTGATCTAAGACAATTTGATTTGAGTGAAACCCAATATACATGACCAATATTTTCCAATTTAATCAAGTAGCAAAAATGTATAATACGGATTGTTCATGCTACAAGTATTTAGAGATAGAGTACTTGAACGGATTTTAGGGAAGACATCCTGCAGCTCACATGATATAGTGCTCACATGATGTGAGCCTTGAAGGATAGACAGAAAATTAGTGCATTTCATGAAAGGCAAACATTGTGAGGAAGAGAGGCAAAGGTACAGAATGTTTGGGGAAAAGGAGAAATAGAAGCATTAGAGTGACAGGAAATGATTATAAGTTAAGGCAATATTAGTTGCTGTAACAAACAGAAATGTATAATGCATGGAAAATCTTACTGGAAGCTTTTTAGACCAGATCCAGAAGTGGTATTCAACACATTTCCACTCACATTCCATTGACTGGAACTCGAATATGTGATCACACTGAACTGCAAGGCAGTTGTCTCTCTGTGTATACAGAAAGAAGAGGAAGTGGTTTTGGTGAACAGCTAGCCAGTCTCCGCAGCAGAAATGAACTAGTTTGGCAAAAAAAAAATCACATAGAGCTCAAGGTTGAGACCTGATCTTTTCATGCTTGAGTTGTCTCAATTGTAAAGTGGAGCTAAAACCCTTGATAGAATACTCATAAGGTTGTCTTTTAAGGGGGCAAAATGAGATAATAAATATAAATTGCATTGAAAACTCAATGGCTTTCCTGATTTGGGGTTGACTTCATTTCTCAGATGTCAGGAAGTTGTTATGCTGTTACAGAAACATAAAGATGATGGAGAATACAGCAATACCTTCAAGAATCAATGTAGCAAGGAGTTTGGACTGGGAAAAATAGGAAATTATCCTTTTAGGACTACTCCACACAAATC
Source organism: Neomonachus schauinslandi (assembly GCF_002201575.2). NCBI lineage: Eukaryota > Metazoa > Chordata > Mammalia > Carnivora > Phocidae > Neomonachus > Neomonachus schauinslandi. The sequence goes on from NC_058406.1 coordinate 169,703,436, forward strand.
TAAGAATTTGCCAGCCATATGTTAGGTACTAGTTAAATATTTGTTGAATTGATGAATAGGGCCTTATTTTCTTAGTACCCAGCAAATGTATATCAAGGGCATATATGGAAAAGAGAATTCTGTGAGTGAAGATGTAAGATGGAAGGGAGGATGAGAGAGAGAGAGAGAGGGGGATAAAAACAGGAAGAGAAAATATAGAAGGATCAGAGAATGCTACCTTGCTTTATGCCTGTAGCTTTTGTATATACGTTATAGTATTTCATAATGGTAACTAAATTAGGAGGGATGTATTATTATATTCATTTTGTAGAAAAGGAAACAAAAGTCCATAAAAATTATGTCAGTTGGACAAGTTAGCATTGTTGATCATTGACAGAACTAGATTTAATCTGAATCAGATTCCAAATCTATGCTTTGTTCCCTGATCCTCACCACTACTATTAATTAGCAAGGTAGGGAGAAGAGTGGAGAAATAATCTTTGTTAAAAAAATTTTTAAGTTATCTCTAGGCCCAACATGGGGCTTGAACTCATGACTCCAAGATCAAGAGTCACGTGCTCCACCAACTGAGCCAGCCAGGTGCCCCCGAAGAAATAATCTTTAAAAAAAAAATCTCTTTGGTACAATCAGAATCTTGGAGCTTGCAGGGCCATTGGAGACCAGCCAGTCAAATGTCTTATTCTACAGAGGAGAAAGTTGGAGACAAGGGAGGATCTGTGTCTTGCCAAGGGTCAGAGACCTTTAATGGCAGAGCCAGACCTAGAAAACCCAGGTGCCCCAATTTGTGGTCCACTACAAAAGTTTCAACTAGGTAATAGTTTTTTAAAGCAGCATGTAGTGTTACAAAGCCATACTATCCTTGGCAATATACATCTAGAAATTTCCCCAGATTTATGTTTCCCACTGTGGGTTTTTGTGGCAGAATTATACCCCAGAGCAGAGCTGAATCAGTAAGTAGTGTCTGAACTAGGTTTTACTGAGTGAGGTGAAGTGGGCGAGTAAATTGATATTCAAGAAGTGTCAGTTGTATAAGATAGTCAGGACTCTTAAGTGAGTTACAGAAGTGATCGCCAGATATAGGGGAAAGGAATGTGCTGAGAGTTAAAGAGATCTGACTCTTTAAACCTGAGTGCCCCTGGCTACCTCTGTGACCCTAGACCTCACATCCTTTATTTCAGTAGCTTGCTATTCTTCATCTTTTTCACAATAATCCCATAAGCTAAGTACCTAACATTTTCAAAAACCAAGGCTCAGTGAAATTCTGTTGATGAACATCATATAAGGTGGAGACTATGTTCCAAGGGTCTTGACTATCAGCTTTATACAAAACACTGTGACACGACTACTAAGTGCAGTCCCCATCAGCATCTCTTGAGAATTTGTTAGAAATGTCACTTATTGGCACCTCCCAGTCTTCCTGAATCAGAATATTTAGGGCTGGGCCCTGGAAACTGTGTTTTAGCAAGCCTCCTATGTAGTTCTGATTTGAGAAGCACAGCGCCCCTGTGATTTGGCATGGACAGTTAAATGCTGTAGAGAAGAGAACCCAAGAGATAAACCAGACCGAAAGGTAAAGTTCAGGAAAAAGAGGTGCTAAACTAGGTGTAAGAAGATGGGATGATGATGCATGGAGTCCAGAAATTGCCTGGAATGCAACCATTATTTTTGGATTAATTTGAACTTTTTGTTTTGAAATAAGTATAGATTCACAGGAAGTTGCACGGATAGTACAGGCAAGTCCCATGAACCCTTGGCCCAGTTTTCCCAATGTTTATATTTTAGATAACTATAGTGAAATATGATAACCAGGAAGTTGATTTTGGTACAATATGTGTATATAGATCTACATCATATTTATCACATGTGTAGATACATGTAACCATCACTGCAATCAAGATACCGAACTATTCCATCACCACAAAGATCTCCTCAAGTTACACCCCCTTACCATCCCATACACTTGTCAACCACTACTTTGGTCTCTATAGCTATAATTTTACCATTTGAAGAATGTTATATAAATGGAATAACCATAGCATATAACCTTTTCAAAATGACTTTTTTTTTACTCAGCATAATTCCTTTGAGATCCATCCAAGTTGTTATGTATATCAATAGTTTATTTTTTCAATGCTGAATATTACTTAGGATGAATGTACCAGTTTGTTTAATCATTTACCCATTGAAGGACATTTGGGTTGTTTCTAGTTTGGGGCTATTATGAATAAAGATGCTATGAACATTCATGTACCAGTTTTCATGTAGACATAATTTTTCATTTCTTTGAAATAAATGTCCAAGAGTATGATTGCTTGGTTGTATGGCAAGTATATATTTAGTTTTAGTTTTTTTTATTTTTAGGAAACTCCCAAATGATTTTGCAAAGTAACTCTACAATTTCGTGTTCTCAAAAACTGTGTATGAGATATCCAGTTTCTGTGCATCCTCATAAACATTTGGTATTGTCACTATTTGTAGTTCTTAAGAGTGTGTAGTGATATCTCATCATGGTTTTAATATACATGTCCTTAATGGCAAGTGATACTGAACAAATTTTTATGTGCTTATTTGTCATCTGAATGTCATTCCTGGTGAAATATACCCTCTTCTATTCATGTCTTTCACCCATTTTCTAGTTGGATTGTTTTCTTACTGTTGAGTATTGCATATTCTTTATGTATGCTAAATACTAGTCCTTTGTCAGATATGACGTTTGCAAATATTTTCTCCCTGTTTGTAGCTTGTCTTGTCATTCTTTTAATAGGGTGTTTCTCAAAGCAAAATTTTTACTTTTGACAAAATCCAATTTACCAATTTTCTTTTTAAGAACTGTTGAATCACAGACCTGTATCTCTGAAACAAATAATACATTATATGTTTAAAAAAAGAAGAAGAAGAAGAAGATAGCAGGAAGGGAAAAATGAAGGGGGGGAATCGGAGGGGGAGATGAACCATGAGAGACTATGGACTCTGAGAAACAAACTGAGGGTTTTAGAGGGGAGAGGGGTGGGGGGATGGGTTAGCCTGGTGATGGGTATTAAAGAGGGCATGTACTGAATGGAGCACTGGGTGTTATACACAAACAATGAATCATGGAACACTACATCAAAAACTAATGATGTAATGTATGGTGATTAACATAACATAATAAAATAAAGAAAAATTTAAAAAAAAAAAGAATGGTGATTTTTAGTGTCATGGCTAAAAAACTCTTCACCAAGCCCTAGGTCCCAAAGATTTTTTTCCTATATCATTTTATAAAAGCTTTAGAGTTTTATATTTTACATTTAAATCTATGATCCATTTTGAACTTGATTATTTTTTTAAACTTTTTACTATGCATGAACTTTGAACATACAGATGAACAGAAATATAAACTCTCCAAACCCATCATATAGAGTTAACATCATGTTATAAAAAGGAAGGCAGAGCAATAGGGCAATTGTCTAAATTGAAAGTTACTTAAAAGACTGAACAGTCAAATGCAATGAATGGAAACTGATTAGATCATAGTTTGAATAGAACAACCATGAAATACATTTTGAGATAATTAGGGAAAGCTGAATATGAACTAGGATGGTATTAGATAATATTGATAAAATTACAGTAAGTTGTATTGGGTGTAATAATAATCTTGTTATTAAATAAGAAAGTGTTCTTACCTTTTAGAAATACATACTAAGGTATTTAGTGGTAAACTATCATGATGTCTGATATTTCTTTTTAAAATCTCAGCAAAAAAATCATGAAGTAAATATGACAAAATGTTCCCAGTTGTTCATTGGTTCCCTAAAGGGAATGGAACAGCTGTTCTAACATCTCAGTCTTTGAAGTGTGGGACAAAGGGACAGTAACCAGGTAAATTATGAAGCAGAACTTGGGACAGACTTGACTGAGAAAGAGAACATGGACGTAAGAGTGAAAATTCAACTAACTTAATTCAATCTAATGGATATTTACTAAGCAATTGAGTGTTTGTTTTCTACAAAGAACTGTTCAGCATTTTGGAGGTTTTGAAGGTTGATAACACAGTCCCTCCTATCCAGGAAACAAAGTGATGTCTTGAAAAAATTACAAAGTGTGATAGGAAGGATGAGTAAAGGTCTTCCAGGTAGGGGAAGTGGAGAAGTCAGGGAGTGAAGACATCCAGACAAAGACATCACCTTAAGTAAATGCATTCATGGGGCGCCTGAGTGGCTCAGTCTGTTGTGCATCTGACTCTTGGTTTCGGCTTGGGTCATGATCTCATGGGTCATGATCTCAGGGTCATGACATTGAGCCCTGCATCGGGCTCCACACGCAGCGGGCAGTCTGCTTGAGATTCTATCCCTTACTCTCTCTAAAAATAAACAAATAAATCTTTTAAAAAGTGCATTCATTCATTCATTCATTCACTGAATTCTTGTTAAGCACTGTGGATGCAAGATAAATAAATCAGGCAAAATCGATACGATTACTAAGATACTGAATAATATCTAACCCAGGGAAGACTTTTCTTCTATCTTAAGTCAGGTTAGTCTTTATTCTTAGAATGACCTATGTATTCATTTCCTAAGGCTGCTCTTACAAGGTAGCAAAAGCTGAGCCCCTTAGAACAACAGAAATGTTACTCTCTCTCAGTCCTGGAGGCTAGAAGTCTGAAATCAAGTTGACGGCAGGACCATGCTCTCTCTAATGGTAGGGGGAAGAATGCTTCTTGCCTTTCTCATGGTTGCTGGCACTTCTTAGTGTTCTTTGGTTTGTAGACTGCAATCTCTGCCTTTGTCGTCACGTGGAAATCTTTGCCCTGTGTCCCTCTTCTCTTCTTATAAGGCCATCAGTTCTACTGAGCCAAGCGCTGAGTCTACTTCAGAATGACGTCATCTTAATTTCATCACATCTACAATGGTCCTATTTCCAAATAAGGTCATATTCTGGAGTACCGACATTAAGACTTCACTATATCTTTTTGGGGGAACACAATTCAACCCATAAGAAAACTGATTCTAAAAATCAATTAGTTTTATAAAATGTGTGCCTTGGGTTTAGCTAACTTAGAAATATGACAGCTTTGCCTCAGGAACAATTTTCTTTTTCTTTTTTTTTTAAGATTTTATTTATTTATTTGAGAGAGAGAGCATAAGTTGGGGGTGGGCCAGAGGAAGAGGGAGAAGCGGGGTCCTCGCTGAGCAGGGAGCTGGACGAGGGGCTCGATCCCAGGATCCCGGGATCATGACCTGAACCCAAGGCAGATGCTTATCCGACTGAGCCACCCAACACCCCAAGAAACGATTTTCTCAACCTTCGTTGAACTATGCAGTCTCTGAGATAAGATTGATAGTATTTAGTCCCTAGCATTCTGTGATCAGTGTGTTCTTGTCTTAATTCACATTATTTAAACAGGAAAACATTTTTAGGGTGTTAATGATGAACCCATCTTATATTGCACAAACATAAGTTGAAGTATTAAAGAGCAATCTTTTAGAATTTCATTTAACAACAGATTTGTACATCTGTTTAGCATGAAGTTATCACCACACATAGGTTTCTTGGCAACTGAACTATTTTTGCTTGCAGAGAACTAAAGAGGAGCTGAAGGGTATTTAAAAGAACAGATTCCCAACTGTTGGGAATTATGAGTCTGTGTCCTTGTTTAATATCTTCCCGGACAGCTGCGTCCTGCTAATGGCTCTGGAGCCCTGCTTTCCACTGACCAGACACTTTCTGAATGGTCTGTGGCAGGGCTGGTGGAAGCCATCAGGCAGCGCAGGCTTCATATCGACAAGATGCTCAATAAGCATTTGTCACATGAGAGAATGCTGTGAAGAGTCAGTGATGATGCTGACCTTGGGGATGCTGTAAGGTTTATTTCAATTATTTTCTACCTACAGTGACTGATGAGCACTGCAGCAGCATGGCACCGTGGTCCTAGATGAAACCGTGGCTCAGAGGTTGTGGTTGTGGTTGTGGTTGTGCTATCTCAGCAGGTTTCTTAACCTCTTTCATGCCCTAATGTCTTAATCAGGTAAATTGTAAAATAAGGTGCACCCGACAAATTTGTGGTGGCAATCACCTAGGGCAGGGCCTGAAGGATCAGTCAGATTTGGGGAAGGAGGGCAGAGAAATTCTTGCTTTGACTCTTTTCCTTTTTTTCATCTTTCCCGCCCTTCTGCAGTAACCCAGGGACAGTGGAGCCCTTTCTGGGGAGCGGGGGGATTTTATTTTAAGACGGTAGGGCTTTATTTCTAAAGAGGTGGGAGCTTCATTCCCTTTCCACCAGTTCCAGGGGATGAGAAACTCCACTGTCCTGGATTCCTGTCCTCAAGAAGGTGACACGTGGTTGAGAAGGATGGATGTACATTTTCTCGAACTTCACAATTGTTAGCATCATCACATTCCCATAACTGTCACGCTGCCATCACCATCATCAATGGTCATTAGCATTTATGAAGTTTTTACTATGGTCCAGGTACTGGACCATACAGAGCTCATTTAGGACCACCAGAACCCTTTGAGTTAGATACTGTTCCTTTCCATCAAAGTTGGAGAAGCAATGTAGCATAGTAAGTAGGCACTGTGTCACTGGGGCTAAACTTGCTAGGTTTAAATGCCTGTCCACTGTGTGCAAGCCTGCCACCCAGGGCGCTATATTTAATCACTCAGTGCCCTGTTATTCTCAATAAACCAGGGGTGACAATGATGATAAGCATACCTGCATTGTAGGAATATTATGAAGATTACATGAGTCGGAAGCATATCGTGCTTTGAACATACTTCATAGAGTAAGAACTCAGCCAATGCTTGCTATTCTCATCTCTCTATTTTAGATGGAGAAACAGACTGGGGATTTAACCGACTAGACAAAGCTGACACCATTTTTAAGTAGTGGCGCGGAAATCTGACCAGAGGCAATGTGATTCTGCAGCTCGCGTTCAAAACCTCGACACTCCGCATCTAAATTGAATTTAATCACTAAACCTGTCCACCACCAGAGAGCGGGCACCGTGCCATCCAAACCTAAGTGCTGGGGACTGGCACAGCTGATCAAGGCTCACACCACATTCCCACAGGCTGGATGGAGTAAAAGTGAAATACGACTTTGTTTGGAGATTCCCATGACACCCTCCAAACAGGATGGAGACGCACTGATTTAAAACCCTTCAACTCCTGGAGATTGAATTGCAGGAAAGGTCAGGAGCAGGGATATGGGAAGCTCTCATTTGCCTTTTGAAGCCTGAACTTGGCTGGAGTTTTAAGAGGCGCACAGAAATTCCCCTTTCCTTCCCTTCCCTCTTGGGTTCAGTAGACAAAGCCTGAGGGACAGCCTGTTCTGAGGGTAGATTGAGAGCAGAGGTTGGACACCCAGGGTGGCTTAAGTTACTACACCGAATGTGGAACCCAGTCTCTCTGTCAAAGCCAGTGCTTGGGCTGCCCTGCCCTGTAATTATCGGGGCTGTTGAAATCCACAGATTCGTCAGGCAAAGATACGCATAATCCCACCCTGGGTACTCACTTTCCAGTTCTTTCTCAGATGCATTTAGCAACAGCTGTGACTGAGGTCTGACACTGAAGTCTGATAATACATAAAAGCACTGACTCCATATTTTATAAGAACAAACACACACTCTTTTCCTCTTTGCTATTTTTTTTATTATATGCATAGGCTTGAGCCAAACTTTTCTGGACTTGGAGAATGTTTTTTTTTTTGCTTTTTTTTTTTTTTTTCCATCTCAAATCTGGCACCCCAAGTACTGCATGACAGAGTTGATTCAGAACCAGTCTCGAAGTCTTCTACCTGGGGGGCCCAACCAGGCCTAAATGAAACCCATCATCACCAACCCTCGGGAAGCCTGAAGTTTGAGCACAGCTTTGTCATGGGGGCTGGTTGCCACGGTCCTTCCTCTTTGTTACAGGGAGCTCAGGGTACTTCTGTGTTCCAGAATGCCATGTTCTCTGTTAAACTTCCAAAAAGCTGTAATAATGGCATATGGAACCTTTATTTATTTATTTTTAATTTGGGCTTTTTTTTTTCTTTCCAAAAATAAAGACAGAAGGTTAGGCATCTTTAAGAAACTTCCTTTGTCTAAGCAGTGAGCTCTGAACAAATGAAGCCCCTGTCCGCAGAAGGTAAGTCAGAGAGCGTTAGTCCCTCCCGCAGACCAGATCTCCATCTCAGACCAGATCTCCATCTCTCTCACGACTTCCTTTCCCCAGCTCATAGACCAGGCCATTTGGCTTTTTATTCCAAGAACTGGCTTAGTGTTAATGGTTGTCTACTGCTTCTGGAGGTCTGACCCCTAACATACAGCTCATCTTCATGATGTATAAATCATGACTTAGGCCCACAGAACAGCCAGGCACACATTGACTTCAAGAATCTCATGTATAAAAAAAGGATTTTATAGGTTACCTCATTCATTCACTTGGCCTTTTGTTCCCCATTCTCCATATAACTGATAAAAACCTATAATTACAAAATACGCTTTGCCAGTCCCTTTTCTCTTCTGAGCTTCAGCTTTTCTCTCTGATGAAGATGGACCCGATTATGTCCGATGTTTCTTTTGACCTGAAATTATGTTTCTGGTTGATATTTCAGTATCTCCCTTTTACAAAGGATCTTCTTTAACCTCATAGAGGAAGTATTATAAATATAGAAACATAACAGGCAAGGTCAAGCTCTTACAATTCCTGATTCCCCAACTAATGATAATAGTAATAAGTCAATTTCACAGGGCTTTTTAAAATTTAAAATATCTAAAATTGAGTCTAAAATCATGAAACCCCGTTCATTAATACTGGTATTAATCAAGCAATCTGTGGCTCTAAGACCAAAGATCTCTGCCTTTCTCTTCCCCTCCTTTGAGTTCCTGATTTTCCATCACCATCTTCACAATAACCCTATGAAGGAGTTCCATAGATGTCTGGTGTTTGGGGACTCCTGGGTTTTTTCGGTAAGAAGATTTCTGCTACCTTTTAGGGAATGACCTCCTCTCTACTGTGTACAGAATTGATGGCAATGACTAATGAAGAGCTCTGCCCAATCTTAGCTGAAGAGTAATCATGGGACCTATCACAATGGACCTGTGGACCAATCAGAATCTCCCTTGTGAGAATTTAAACAAAGACAGAAACTGGGCTGAAGCTCACTCCTTGTGGGAAGTGGGCATGGGAAAGAGTAGGAATCAGGATGAGAATTCTCCTTTACTTATCTAGACCTACTATGTCTCTACCGTGTTCTTTGCCTGGCTCTCTGGTCTTTCCTCATTAGAAACTCCAGTACATTCCTTCTCTGCTCTGATTAGCCAGTCGTGTTCCATTGCATTCAAGAAAAGGATTATTTAAAAATGAGAACACATAGCCTCATTGAGTCTATGTAACCTAACCCAGGGTCACCCATCTTATGAATGGCAGAGTAGGATTCTAATTCACACCTTTAACCCAAACCTGCTCTTTTAACCACTCCAATCTTAGATTCTTTAGATTCTTTTAGATTTGCTGAGCTGCATATTGTTAAATAAACAGATATCTTTGTTTTTTGGGTAATCAGAATAACATAAATGGACTCCATTATTTAACACCCTGCAAAAATTGTGTTTATTGAGATATGATTTAATGTAACGCTATTAGAATTTATAGAAAAAGAAACAATTGTAAGGAGGTTATGAGAAATTGGAGAGAACATCAGACTTGAAGGAGGCAAATCTGTTTTGAATTAATTCTGCCTCATCATAGACTTTAAAAAAGTTTTTTATACTGCTGAGTCCCAATTTCTTCATCTATACAATGGGGTTATTATGGAAGATGAATAAGTTGAACAGCAAATGTCACTATTCTGAGGAATATCTCGGGTTAATGCCACTTAGCTTGATTTCTATTAAGTTCAGTGAAACACAAATTTGGCCACATAGTGAACAAATTCGTTTTAAATGAGATGCTTTTTTGCTTCTGAGGTCTTGAAGTTGGCACTCGCTCCCTGAACCCTGTGTTTCATGACATCTTCCTCACTAAAAAAAGGGGGGGGTATTAATATTTAATTTATAGGCTTGGTTAGTGTTAATGAAATCATGTATTCAAAACTGCTTGTCATTTGGCAAGCACTCAACCAAAATTTACTTGTCATTGACTTAAGGGTTCTGTATTTTTTGCTAAACTAAGATAAATAACTTTTATTCACTCACTTGATCAATTATTTCTCACTTGATCAGCAAATGCAAAGTCCTCCGTAGATAAGCATTTCATGTTGGTAAGATATGTTTGCAAAGATGAGTAAGACATAGCCCTCCTCCTTGTGCATATCACAGCCTGTTAGAAGGAGAAACTTTTAAATTGTTAAATACAGTATATTAAGGGTATTATTACTGGAAAATACAAGTGCCATTTAGAAATAAAAGATGGAGTCACTGGGGCGCCTGGGTGGCTCAGTCGGTTGGGCATCTGCCTTCGGCTCGGTCATGGTCTCAGGGTCCTGGGATCAAGCCCCGCATTGGGCTCCCTGCTCGGTGGCGAGTCTGCTTCTCCCTCTCCCTCTGCCTCTGTGATCTCTCTCAATAAATAAAATCTTTAAAAATAAATACATACATACATAAACAAACAAATAAATAAATAAATAAAAGATGGAGTTACTGACTTGTTTAGTGACTATCCAAAAGCTCCACAGAGTAGGTTGTTACTTCACGTGGGCCTTACAGGATGATATGACAGGTTGAGCAAACTAATCAGGACTGGTGAACTAGTCATGAATAGGAATCAGCTTAATTAAAATGATTATCTACCATTTTTACTCCAAATCTAAGCCTTCATCCACTATACCATTCACACCTGTCAATTTAGTTTAAACAGGGGGAAAAATGATTTTACCAGTGGGTTTAGAATAAAAAAACAAAACAAAACAACTGGTCCATATGTTCTCATTCATGATGGTAGAAAGAGAATGAGGTTATAGCTGGGGCCCATATCCATCTGACTCCAGAAGTTCAGCTGGACTAGATCAACTCTGAAGAAATATTTGAGTGTTTATATACAGATTCTCACCCAGTTATATTTCTGTAGACTGCCTGTTATCTGGTCTATGAAGGAAATGACTCAGGCATAGAAAGGAAAGACAGATAATACCTATGGCATCACTGGATTCGTCCCTTGCCAGATAGTATCATTCCAATGGAGATGCTTTCTTAACTGGATCTTGTCCAGCCTGGGCTTTCGTCCATGCAGTGAGATATCAGCTCTACATGCCCAGAAGTAATGTTCTGAACAGTTTGGAAAGTGGCCATCTAATGGGGGTCACAGCAACATAAGCAGCCTCAGTCGAGGTCCCAGAAGGTCAATGGAAGCTTTAAGCCCTCTTTACACTCTCTAATCTCTAGCTGTTTCTTCTGCCAAAAATGTACTTGTGGAAAACTATTACTGGTTCCAAATTGCCATCCAGTGCCTAGATTCTTGGCAATGCTGGGTGGGACTTTTCCTGGGTGGAGCTGAAAAGTAGGCAAGTGATAGCTGTGGTCATCAATGCACACAGAATTTGTGTATTTCCTTTTTTAAAATTATCTTCTCCAGATACCCAGACACACAAAAAAATGTTGCCAGCTATCAAAGACAGTAAAAAAATGTAAAACCCTGGTTTGTGTGCTTAATACACATTCAAGCAATATTGATTAAAACATGGATAAAAACAATTTTGGATCCACAGTCTATATACAATCAAGTCACCCAGTTTTAAGTATTTCCTTGGGTCTCACTTGGGTAAGTTCTTGATTTGTGGAAATGAATAACAGAGAAGAGGAAAATCCCTTTTTAAAATTTGATTTTGGGAGGCAGGTACAAGATTTACAGAAGTTGAGCCGTTAGCACCATTATTTTAGACCTGTGTGCATTCAAATAATAGTCACTGGGCACTTTCAATCTATCAAGCATAGTTCTAGGCTCTGAAATCTAGACTATCCCCCTGCTCTAGGGGTTTTATTGATACTCTAGGTGCTGAGAGAGACAACAATCAAGTAAACAAATAAATAAATATTTTCGTTTCCATTAATGATAAATGTGTTGAGAAAAATCACAGGATACTGTGTTGGAAAGTGACTGGGAATGGGGATGTCATTTTAGGGAGCATGGTCAGATAAGGAGGTGACCTACATGGCAAATAAATAGCAACAGGTAGTGATCCTGAAGTGGAAACAAGCTTGTCTTGGCTGAGGAGCAGAAAGAGTGCAAGTGTGTAGTGTAATAAGGAAGAAAGATAGGAGTTCCATGAAGGTCATGGAAACAAAGGCAAATATGGAGAACCTTGTGGAGCATGGTAGCCCAAGAGAAGAAAACACTTGAAGGCTTCTAAGCAGACGAATGACATGACCTCACACCAACTGTTCCATGGAAAAATAAAGAGGAGCAAGAGTGGATGGAGCAATGTGGCTGGGGTGATAACAATAAGGATGAAAAAAAGTGTCCATTAGGACTCAGGGCCCCAGTCTGACTTCTGCATGGAACCAATATGAATGTCTCCTAATGCTCAGAACTCATAGCAGGAATTCAAATCTGAAGAATTTTTCTGAATTTCCGGTGGCCTTTCCCTTCTATTATTTTTATTGAGCCTGACAGCAGTCCTATGAGGTTTGTAGCAGAGGAGTTCTTAGACTTTGACAAATGAAGAAATTGGGGTTTTCACTAAGAGTCAACCAAAACACGGGAGGGCCAGGACCCAAATCCATCGGATGTCAATGCCATGCTGCTCCTACTGGTCCCCCTACCATGTTTTAGGCATTACAGAATATCTACTTGGTCAGACACAAAATTGTATTGAGTTAAGTGCTCTTCTCGAAGTCAGAACATACTAGGCAATTATAACAGTTTACCTGCTTTGTGTCTAAAGGAAAAGAAGTCCCCTTATTCCTGGGGAAAAAAATCTTCAGGCTGGATAGAAGCCACCAAATGGGGGATTTAAAATGCATTTTTGAAGTGCACTGAAGGACACAACCAGTGGAATTGGCGCCTTTTGCAAGATTGAAATCATGGCAGGTCCAGAAACTGCTGCCCCGTTCCATTTCACTGGTATCCAAAAAAATTTAACTCTTATACTCTCACAGGTAGAATGAACTGTGTCCTGACCACATATGGAGGTCTTGCTGTGATGGTCTTATACTTCAAGTTACAGCCTAAAAACACACTAGCTGTGAAAGCAACATAAATGTGTTTTAAGCTGTTAAGTTCCCATCCCTGGAGAAGCTAATGTCCACTCATCATGTGATAGTCCCCACAATACATTATGAACCTGGAAAAAAAAGTTAAGATAAAATGCATTTCTGAGAAGTAAAATTCCTCGGTATTTGAGTTAAATGTCCCAGCCTTTGGTCCAGTGGTTTGCTATGGAAAGAAATTTTAAGAAGGAAGGAACAAATGAAAAAAAAAAAAAAAGAAGAAGAAGAAGAAGAAAGGAACATAAATGAAGTTAGTTGCTTAGGAAGGAGGGGAAAAGAAAAGAAAATTTTATTAAATTTCTGTTATGTGGCAAATATCTTTCCTAGGGACGGTTCATAGGCTGTCTTGATTGCACAGTAACTTTGAAATGTATTATCTCCATTATTATTCAGATGAGGAAAATAAGGCTCAAAGAAGTGGGGTAATTTTCTCCAGTTTAAGTCAATCTGCAACCAAAGCCCAGATATAAAATAAGTGAGACATCCAAACTTGTTCTGGCCTTGTGCACTTCCAAAGTGGGTAGTATGGCAACGATTTGTTTGAGGGCAAGAACTTTAGAAGATCTATTTTTGATAGGTTAAGATATTTCTTCATGGTACTGAAAATTTCAGGTATTGTTGTAGACAGCACAGGGTGGCTTTTTATTTAAAGTCTAAATGTCAAAGACCCATAAACCTGAAAAGCTTATAATTTACAACTCTCTTTGAGGGGAATGGATTGAAGCATAGCCTCAATCTGTCAGATTTAAGAGGAGAGTAGCTGCCCAGAAATTGCTAATTTGAGGTTTTCTGCATTATAAAGCAGGCCAAAACATCTGGATAGAAGAGACCCAGATGCTAGCCTCAGGGTTTGTAGCCAGCTGTACAATCTTGAGCTCGGTGCTAAAATCAACTGGATTGCAGTTGATTCCTTTGGGATAAGGAGCCTTCTCTCTCCCTCTCTTTCTTTAGGTCCTGACTCAATTTCAACAAAGATTTGAGGCAGCTGAGTTGGACTCAATGAACTTCAAAGTTCCTTTGTACAGGGATGGTACTGATAGCTTCATTTAACAGCCCTTCAACTTTGATCCCAGAGATCCTTTTTCCAACATTTTTATTTCCTTAAGACTTTCATCAATGTTCTTTGTGTTTTACTGGAAGAGACACATCACGTGTTGTCTTAAAAAGTGGGATGTGTCCTGCCTCCGTTCTTTCTGAGGGAATGTGTACAATCCTCTCCTGACCTGGTTAAAAAAATGATTGTATTTGACTTTTTCAACTCGACAACCCAACTCAATCCAAGATAAAAGGCAACCTTCCCTTAAACTGAACTTCCCATAAACTGAAGTTTATGAAGCCATTGTGCTTCTTCTCAGTCAGTGCCCTATACGACGCCAAGTTGTTTCAAACGTTAGTCTCACCTACTCTTCAAACATTTCCCTGACATATCAGAATTGAACTCCTGGTTGCCCTGAATAGCAGAGCTAAAGCAAGTCACCCGGGTTTGCTGAAGCCAGAGTGGGGAGAGCTTTCTGACAGCAAATGGGCAAACTGAACCCCTGGAGAGGAGCCGGTCTCTTGGCTCAAAGGCTGAGTCAAATGAACCTGAAGACTCCTCCCCTTTATTCCTGTGGTCTCCGCACCTGGAGCTGATTACTCAAGAAATAAGGAGCTTAAGCGTTGCATGTTTTTTCTAGATTTAAGTGAAAACAAATCCAACTTGTGGTGTCAGGAATTATATACTAGTGTTACCTAAACTATACTCTGCAAGATAACAATGTTAGTCCAGATGTGACCTAACATCCCTGTGGAACAGACACCCTAGTCATCTAAGTGTGGAAATTTCTGCATGTGATGGCCCTTCCTTGCAGATTCATAAAACATCATCAGCATGTTGAGGTTTCTGAGAATTTCTGCCTGAAAGAAAGCTGACTAAAGTAAAGGGCAAAGTGTGTGCAAGAGGGAGCAAAGCAATCTATTTTAGTAGGACTGCAAAAAAATAGTAAGATTAAGGCCTTCAAGAGAGGGTAGAAACAGAAAATTATTAGCCTTGAAGGCACTTGTAGAGATTTAATGCTTTTATCTTGTTGACAATGAGATGAAATTAAACCTTTGTATTCAGAGTTAGGTCTTAGAAGGAGAATTGTGACAGAAATGTAGAGAATCCATTGGATGGAACAGAAATGAGGAAAAGGGGTAGTTAGGAGGTGTCTTTAACAGTTCAAGTAAGAGATACAGAATGTCTTAACTAGGGTAAGAGAGGAATTTGAGTGACACAGCAAGCAGGGAATCAAACAGTTGTGACCAGCTGGTTGCAAGGCATATAGAATAAGCTAAAGATGGTGTTTGGGTAACTGGAGGGAGATCTGGAGGGAATGGGATGAAAGTAGTCAAGTGCCTGGAAGAACAATACCAGCTTATTATAAGCACACTTGAACCAAATCATACTTGTTTATGTGGGACACTCAAATCCAAACCTCCCTCATGTAGTTTGGTTTGCGATATTGTTAGCACCCCATTCAAAATTATCTGCACATCCTGTGCCCTATCAAATTGAAACATCTCATTCTAGTATTTCTCCCAGTTGGATTATGGTCTTCTGTGATCTACCTTCAAGTGTACTTTCTTTTTTTTAAGATTTTATTTTTAAGCAATCACTATACCCAATGTAGGGCTCGAACTTACAACCCCAAGATCAAGAGTCACATGCTCTACCAACTGAGCCAGCCAGGCGCCCCTCAAAGATACTTTCTATAGCTTAGTCTGCCCTCTTGGTTAAATACAGCCCCCACCTTAATTAAACTTGTTAATTCTGTGGAAAGGAACATATACCAAAATCACACCTTTATTACTTTACCCATATTTTTTTCATCTGGAAAGTCCTGAGTCCCCACAAATCTGCACCTCCTTAAAGAATCACCTCAATGCCACACTATCTTGAAACCTATCTTAACAGAGCTAATCGTCCACTTCATTCCTTCTTTTTATATCCCCATGCCATTCTTCACACCTTTATTATTCCATTTTGCACCAAATGTTTGTGTAATTATCATATCCCTCTTACTCAATTATAAGCCCTTTGAGTCTGCCTTTTGATTTCTTACTCATGACAAGTGTTCAGTAAGCTTCGTTAAAACCAGGTGTCTGGGGGCGCCTGGGTGGCTCAGTTGGTTAAGCGGCTGCCTTCGGCTCAGGTCATGATCCCGGAGTCCTGGGATCGAGTCCCGCGTCGGGCTCCCGGCTTGGCGGGGAGCCTGCTTCTCCCTCTGACCCTATCCCCTCTCATGCTGTTTCTCGCTCTCTCTCTCAAATAAATAAATAAATTAAATCTTTAAAAAAAAAAAAAAAAACCAGGTGTCTGTCAGCATCCATATTTGAATAGCTCAAAAAGAAAATGCAAATATTTGAGTGGACAGTTATCACAGAGACGATACTTCGTCTGAGGAAAACAGAAGATACTAGATTAGAGCAATGCTTCTCAGATTCAATGTGAGGAAGTCCTCTGGGGATCCTATTAAACAGGTTCTGGGGGCCAGCCTGAGATTTTGATTCAGCGGGTCTGGAGCAGGGCCATGCATTTGCATTTCTAACAAATGGCCAGCTCATGCTGGCGCTGTTGGACCATGGATGGCACAGACTATTTACCTGTTTAAAGGGTAAGTCTGACATCAGAATGCCTGCCCCTAAGTTCCACCATCACAATTTACCAGCTTTATGATCTCAAGGTACCAACTCTCTTTAAGCCTCTGATTCCTCACCCGTAAAATAGCAATAATAGTGGAACCCCTTCTTCGGACTGATAGGAGAATTAAAATAGCCAGTCTATACAGCGTGCTCCTGGCAGTCCCTGACACCTGGTTATGTGCTCAAAAATTAGGTGTTGGGTTAAGTATTTAATGGTACAAATGAGTCAGTAGATTCCTAAAGAGCAAGGGCCATTAAACCATGCCCTGCCGGCCAAACCTGGCTCATTGCCTGTTTGAGTAATGCTGATAAACTGGGAATGGTTTTAAGATATTTAAATGATTAAAAAAATATGAAATGATTTCATAATGCATGAAAATTACAAATTCAAATTTCGATGTCTGTAAAGGGTTATCGGAACACGGGCACACACGTTCGTTGGTTTAATGCCTGTGGATGCTTTTGTGCTGTAAAAGCAGAGTGAGTAGTCCCAGGACTGACCACGTGGCCAGGAAAACCTACAGCATACACTCACTGGCCCTTTACATGAAGTTGACCAACCTTTTAAATAGCATCAAGTGACTTTATCAATTATTGGGATTAGAACCATCACTAGAGTGGCAATAATGTTCAGTGGCTATACTGTTTATATATATATATATATATAATTTAACTGTACCAAAGTAAAGAGTGATTCTTAGGATAATAAAAAGAAAATCGGGAATTAAGATGAATTTGAGGGATCAGTGGCAAATTGGATTACCATCAAAGCTCCTGAAAACAGGAAATGCTATTAGATGCCCCAACCCACTTTTTTTAAAAAAAGCAATATTTATTGTCCTTTTTCTGATTATAAAAACAATACAGGATCATGGTATTTGGAAAATACAAAAATGTATACAGCATAGAAATCGGTGATATTCCCAGGAGTAGAGATAACCACATTTAAACATTTGTATTTTTTACAAAATTGGGAGGTTACTGTACAAAATGGTTATATATTCTTAATGTAACATTTGTCCAATTTCACATATCTTCTGAGAATATTTTAATGGGTAATAATGTTCCATTGTTTGGAAATGCCGTAATTCATTTAATTATTGCTCTCTATTGGATTTGAAGTTACTTTAAGATGTTGCTATTATTTGTAAATATTATAATTAATTAAACAAACTTGCTTATGACTTTTCTGGAAATGTTTATTCCCTACTATGATGAATTACTATAATAAAACAATTTGTCTAAATTTGGGCTGCTTCCAAGGGAAGTAGAAGGTAAGATTAAAGACAAGCGTTATATTAATTGGGTCTCTCTCTCTCTCTCTCCTGTTTTCCAGATTTCCAAACCACACCAGTCTGGGGGATTTCTGCTTCATGATTAGTAACATTAAGTGACTTCTATTACCTTTGACCAAGCATGTTTGTTTATTTTCCGCATACCCCATTCTTAAATCTATTCCATTATAATCAGAAAAACAAAGTTTTTGTTTTGTTTGAAATGCCCCCTTCCCTTAGAAAAAAAGGCCATGCTCTTATCAAAAATATTTTATTTACAAAAAAATCAATTATACTATACATCCTATACTGGAAATACATTGAATAATTGCTAAAATAAATACAGGCAATTAATTCAATCTTTTAAAAGAATGAGAGAATTTGACATTTGAAAGTTATCAAAGCTTAACTTAGAACATAAATAGTTAAAAAGGCAAACTCAAGTTTTAGTTTCATTTACTGGCATGCTGTGCTCTGTTTCCCGCAAACTCTCCCAACAGTGAGTCTGAGTTGCAGAATGGTGTGTACCTTTTTGTACTCCGAAGGTAGAATGTGCAGCTTTTTCTTAGGCAGGATAGATGGAACATGGGCGTCTGCATGGCAAGGAAGCAGAATGGTAGAAGCACATGGCTGAACACTTCTCCACATTCATACTCCACTTCATCACAACATGCTTTATGCAACGACTCATGTGTTTGATTGTTTTTAACACAAGTCTACACAGCACCAGCTACAAGGCAAGATGGGTCATGTCAAAAGTCAAACTGGATAACTGAGGCCCTTCGAGTAGTGAAATTAGCCGGGTTAAGGGTACCTGGTTCATCAATTTTTCTCATGTGCCAATTCTTGATACACTTATTAAACCTTGTTATTATTCTGACTACGTAAACATATCTATGTAGGCCAATAACAGGACAGATGGAGCGATTATCTGTATGAATCCAGAAAAAATATCCTCCCTGGGAAGTAGAAGACAAGCTCGAATGTGCCAGTTTTGTATCTATAGGCTTTTACACTTACTCAATTGTATCCAACTCACCCGTGTAAGCCTCCTAGTAACATGGAAAGTGAACTGGCAAGCTGAAAAAAAAGACAGGTCAGTTATGTTCAATGTCGACAGGATCTGGTGAATTCAGGCCACAGAACAAAACGATGAACTGCATTGTATTTGTCCAAATAACACAGATGATTTTTTTTCCACTTTCCATTTTACTCAGCGTGAGAAAACACTGCCAGAATCTCCACATTTGCCCAGTGTTTTCTTTCAAGAACTAGCACTCCCCCTCCCCTTTTCTTTTAATCTTATGGAAAATTGCACTTTTCTACCCCTTTGGCCTTGATTTCCAATGACTTCCTTTTTGTGTGTGTGTGCACATAAGTATGTATTTCTACTCCCAAAGTGTGACAGGTATATTGGCCTTTTCTAAAAGAAATGAAAAAAAAAAAAAGTTAAAATATTGAAAGTTTAAATACTTTTCACCGAAATAAACTATTCCATGTTAAAAGGTAGAGAGAGAGAGAAACATTTTATTCCTTCTATCATGAACAACATCAGTCAACCAGGCTTCACATTTTGGGTAGATTTTTTTTTTAAGTATGAATTTTTTTCAGAACCTATTTTAATAATAATAAAAAAGAACAGGTGTATTTTGGCAGAGAAGTAAAATATAGAATATGCAAAATTTGTTTTAAAAATTGGCATACAAAATTTTAAAACACAGTACAATTATATAAAAATACAGCACAGCCAATGGCCTTTGAAATTTCCTTTGGCATTTCATTTGGTAGAGTTAAACAAAAACTCCTTTTTAAAAAAAAAAAAAAAAACATTAGCTATCAACACAGTCCATAAGTTAGGTTGAATACGTTGAAAGAACTTTTCCTTGAGTTTCCAAAATCCTTTTCTTCCATGATAACCCACATAAAGCATGGCTAGTGAGGTATATAGGGCAAACACTGTTAGGCAGATGTACATTAAGGAAAAAGTGCATAAACAGAATGCTTCCCATTTTCATAGAAATAACAGGTTAAATCTGAGTTTCTTCTCATTGATGTCTTGTTTTACTTTGGCAGAATCAAAATAAACCCATAGAAACGTCTTTGTTCAAGTCCCAGCAGCAGTGATAGGTCTCCTTTGGTGGCATTATGGGATGCCACAAGACTGTACAGTCCCGAGAGGAACTAAGGTTTTGTGTGTGTCTGCGTGTGTGATTGCAAACGTCAAACAACGTGAGATCATACATCGAGCACCATGTCATACTGTTGTCCCTTCTTCCTCCTGCCACATTTATTGATGAGAACCACATACAGCGTCAAAAGCATGACCCAATAGAATGCGTAGAGCAACGTTCCAACAATGAGAACTGTCTGCTTGGATTCTGAGAATGGCTTTTTAGATTCCTTATAAATGGTGAAAATCACACCCCCCAGGAGGATTGTAAACCAAACTGATACTGGAATGAGTCCTATGAAATTGACCACAATGGTCTTCCTTCCAGACGTGCCCCACCCAGCTTTGTTTATCGTTGCGATTGCAAACATCTTGGCGGGAAGTAAACTTGACATGTATAACACTGAGTAGAGGGACATGAAGACCATGACGATGTTTCCTCTAAGGCAGCTGGCAAAGGACGATTTTATGAGACCTACTAACTGGACAGTTAACAAGAAGAGGAGGATATTCCAGATTTTACCCCGGTAGAAGAGCTGGATTACTGTGGCAATGAGAAAGAAAGGGAAGAATCCAGTGATAACGGCCTCGTAGGTCATCCACAAGTGATGTTTATGAAACCACATTGCATTATACAGCCACTCTCGGAAGTATGACTTGCTCCAACGGGTCTGCTGGTTTAACCATCTGAGATACTCTATCGGTGTCTCCGTAAGGCACTTGGATCGAGCTGTGTATTTTGTTGCATAGCCCAGACTCAGCACTCGGTTCGTTAGATGCCGGTCATCACCAAAACTACATTGGCTGCCCATAAATTCCTGATTGTACCAGTCTTCCACAAACTCATGCAGCAAGGAGTTTCTGTACATCCCCAGAGGTCCACTAATGCACTGGACACACCCAAAGTAAGACTGGCAGGCTCTTTCTATGTTAAAAGCCATCCAGTATCTCACACTGCTGAGGAAGGAGATCCAGGAATCATACTTGTTCAAAATCTGCAAGAAGGGGAAAAAAAAAAAAAAAAAAAACGAATAAATAAAACATAAGCCGCAGCTAAAATACCAACAAAATCTGCACCATCGTGAGGTTACTACCTAGAGTGAGGTTTGTTGTTTGATCCTCCTATGTTAGCGTCCTTCTTCTTTTTGACACGGTTATATTTTATTTTCTCTGATTCTGTGTTACTAGATTAATCTGATAAATTGTGGACCTGCCTTGGGACTCCTTGAGGAGCAACAGTTTTTCTACTTCATGGCTCTGTCCTCTTTCTTGTCCAGGGCTTTTTTTTTTTTGTTCTCCTTGTTGTTATGCTATAATATTGAACGTGTTTTTAGGCTCTAGTTCGCAGATCCTAAATCCTCCCACTCTTTCCTCCCATCTAAAATTTGAAGGTTTTTAAGCCCTATCCTCTCCTGTTCTGGCTAATTTCCAACTCATTCAATTCCATTAATTTTCTTTCTCCTTCTTTCCCTCTTTTATGCAATGCCAGTGATTAAATTGTTTGTTCTGGCCTCTTCCCAAAACTTAAGTCCTGAAAAATAATGCTCTATGTAAAGGCTACTGAAAGTTATCAGCTTTTTCTTGGCAATATTTCTAAATTCTTTCCTCCATCTCAATTTTGCACGGTTCTCATCTGGATTTTGCATGCTTCCTCTTTTATCACCAGGCTGTTTGTCTATTCCAGGCATTGTCTTTGCCTTCACTATCACCATGCATGTATAAAACGGGTTATATAGCAACGCAGTACCTAATTTTTAAAGTCAAGTTTCCATGGGCTTCTCACCTTTTGCTAAAATTTGATCACGTGTTTGCAAAGCACTCATTTTAATCTTCACATATTTTCACATATTCACATATATATTCATTTCCCATCCCACAGATTCCAAGTTGCCTTTATTAATATTTACTTCATTAACTGTTTCTTCATTTAGAGCAAATAATGGGAAATAAGTAATTATTGGTGGGAAATAGATCATAATCAGAAAACCCACTTATTAATTAATTGTTCCTTTGCCTTTCTTACCAGTATAAATTTGAGTTCCTATTTCTCTTTTCTTCCTTTGTATTCCAATTTGGATTTTTAGTCAACCATGTATTAATCAGCTTTTAAATACAAAGGTATAAATATAGAATCCATCCCCAGCCCTTCTTCCATTTTTTTACCTTTGCAACTAAATGAACTCCAACATCAGATTTTACCAGAACATCAAGTTCAAGAAGATATGGTAGAAATCATTACATATTTAAATTAATTATATATAACTTCTCAGGCCCAACAGACAAGGGGTACATCACAGGGTTAAGCAAAAAAATCCTGTGTTTTTTTTTTTTTCAATGTAGGAAAGAAAAGAGTCAATAAAGTGGGTCCAAGGCACATACTAACGTGTCTCGAGCACCAAAGGAACATCTGGCAGAGAGTTTGGTGTGTAGTAAACATATGTTCAATGAATCAATGAGTAAAAGTATAACTAAAGGTGACTCGTGCGGAAAGTGAAGCCGTATGCACCTGGACGTCTCCCCCGACACCTCCGACCATAGGGTCTTCTTCTAAAACTTTCACCATCTCCACAGATGAGGCAGGGTCAAGCATGGTGTCTGAATCACAGACCTGCAAAGCAGAAAGTAGAAATGAGTTAAAGAAAAGGAAGAAGTAGGAGTGTGGTCCCTACCGTCAAAATTGGGCATACATATTATGCCGTCAGCTTTATTGGCACCAGGCCTCAGTAAGCAGGTACTTCAGGGGTGACCGTTTGTTATGTCATGGCCAATGCAAAGAGCAAGCTCACAATTGAAGTAAACGGCACAGCTGGATAGAACAGCCCAAGTGCTAGGTAGGTCTTGCAAGCTAACCAGCTTGTCCTGGTTTACCATGGATGTTCCTCATCTTGGCAATGAAAGTCTTATGCCCCAGGTAACACCCCAGTTTTCCAGGACTTAGTAAACATCTTAGGTTGCTCATCACAGAGGACTCTTTTTATTGTTGTTGCTGTTGCCTTAAATAAGACCTTTAGGCAACTTATCCCTCAGGTCTGAATGGTGGTCAGAAAATCCTATGAGAGTCTTGAAAGGGAGGCATGTTTAACAATAATTTCCCTCCCCTATTTTAATATGGTGACTAAAAGACAGGAAAGCAATTCTCCTACGTCTGGTTATATACTTTTGAAGCAAGATGTCCATATGAGCTGAGCTTAGCCGCTGACACACCATTAGGAAGGGAACCAGCATAATATGCAGACCACCTTCTTATTCTAAAGCATTAAGTATTCATCTAGCCCTTTGTACATAAAAAGAAATGTAAATTATCATAAGCCATTCTAGAAAAGCTAATAGTTGTTCTTTTTTTTTTTTTTAAGATTTTATTTATTTGCGAGAGAGAGAATGAGAGACAGAGAGCGTGAGAGGGAAGAGGGTCAGAAGGAGAAGCAGACTCCCTGCCGAGCGGGGAGCCCGATGCGGGACTCGATGCGGGACTCGATCCCGGGACTCCAGGATCATGACCTGAGCCGAAGGCAGTCGCTTAACCGACTGAGCCACCCAGGCGCCCTCTAATAGTTGTTCTTAAAAACAGTCTTTATATGGGTCTAAAAAAGCAATTCTGAAACAAAACCAAACTACAATTTCAAGAAAATTATTGGGATGAGTCTATACTAGCGAACCTCTGACAGACAGTTCTGTTGGAGGCCCAAGGGGGCAGGGTTATAAATACTTTTCTTTCCAGCCTGATTTCTAAGCCAGTTGGAAAATGAAACAAAAGAATAAGGGAGATGACTAACCAAAATAGCGCCTGTATAATCCTAAAGCTAATACAGAGAACAGAGTTTATACCTGTGGAATAGCAAGCTTCATAATTATGTTTTCCAGTATTAGACAGACCTATCAAGTCCAAATAGCATCTAAGTGGGGTCAGCCTCCTCCTGCAGATAAAGTGCATTCCCTTCTAAAAGTATGGAAGATGCCAGCTTCTTGGTGGAAGCCCACTCCCAGAAGAAAGGGGGAAGGAGGAGCCAGCTCTCTCTTCTCCTATACTCACCAGTCAGATTAAATCACTTCTCTTAGGGAGGGAAGGAGTGAGGCAGCTGAGAAAGGCTACTACCCCCAGGTGAGTTATACCTGTGGATAGAGCTACTTCAACATGATCAAAGAAAATCGCAAGCAGGAAAAGTGCTCCCACTTCTCTATCCCTGATTAACACCAGTAAGACAGAGTATTCTCTTCTGGGGACTGCAGCAAAGCCTAGTAGATAAAAATTGATCAGAGTTGACCTGTAATGAACCAGTTTCACATCCCCATCCAAACAGTAATTAACATAATTAATAGAGACTGGAGAGTTATCATCAATTCCCATTATTTTGCCATCAACGCTGACTACCCTGGATGGATTTAATCAAGATTTAGCCTATTTATTTATATAAAAAGTAATTATTTTTACAGTTCTCCTTACTAGTTCATTAAAATAATAGGGATTTGATATACCAGTTTTGAATGGAAAAAAAAAAAAAACCCAAGAAGCATAAACTGAGTTGAAGGGGACTCTCTCTGTCTCTCTCTCTCTCTCTATATATATATATAGCATGAGTCCCTCACATAAATAACTAAGGAATTTCAACATTTTAAAAAATGTGTCTGTCGGGGCGCCTGGGTGGCTCAGTCATGGAGCGTCTGCCTTCGGCTCAGGTCATGATCCCGGGGTCCTAGGATCGAGCCCCGCATCAGGCTCCCTGCTCGGCGGGAAGCCTGCTTCTCCCTCTCCCACTCCCCCTGCTTGTGTTCTCTCTCTGGCTGTCTCTCTCTCTGTCAAATAAATAAAATCTTAAAAAAAAAAAAAAAGTGTCTGTCTCCGTTTTACTAATAGCTATATTTTCTGAAAAAAAATTAATATATATTAATGAATAATGTTGGTGAAAATAGCAATTTAAATACATTATTGAAACTTGTAAATTAAGAAGTATATAGGGTATTCAGTTATAACCTCTCTGGATTTAACTAATCCTATAATTTTAGAGTTAACATCTGAATTTTTTATTTTATTTTACTGACTTAAAAGTGTTCCTTTGCTAAACAAAAACCGTTTATTTTGTTTTGTTTCATTTTTTAGCATTCTATTTTGGTCCGTACGATCTCACTTACTTAGGCAACAGGGAGTTTTTCACTTAGAAGCATTAGTTTTTCACTGTAGAAAACAGGATTTTACTAACGCTTGGGTTTGTACGCAAACCTCAGAAGCCTAAACAAATTTCTCCAAAAGTGACGTTTTGCTTCTCCTGTGCCTTGCCTATCACTGGTTTGTTGTATATGGATGGCTGCAAGCTTGTCCAGCCCGTCATGAGGGTAGGAGGGTGAAGGCAAGAGCTCAGCCCACCTTTAGAATCCAGTATCCTGAGTTTATGGCCACACCCACCTCTATTGACTCAGGCTGGGAAAGGTAAAACCGGAAAGCTAAAATAAGACTAAAAACAACAGGAAGGGGGCAATCTAGAGTTAATGTTCAAGTAACTCCGCCTTGTGAGCACAGGCAAGCCAAGGGAACTGCCCCTTTGAAATGACTAAGGGAGAACCAAACCCCTGAGGCTCTGAATATTTAAATTGGTCCTGTACCTCCCAGTTTCCAACAGCAAAGCACCAGCAGTTCTCTGAGAGAGACTGTTCTCATGGTGGGCTGAACTGTGTCAGAAGGGAAAGCTCCCAGCAGTCTCCTGGGCAGGGATTTGCTATAGCAGGATGAAAGAGCTTTAAAGAAGTTCAATTTCTGTGACTGGCTTCAAACTTGGAACGATACAGAGAAGACTATAACATGGCCCCTGAGTACGGTGACATGCAAAGCTGTGAAGCATTCCATATTTTTTTAAAAAAAGAAGAAACAGAGAAATAAGTTCAAAATCTGGATTTCTGGATGCTATTTGGTGACAGAATGCCAGCTAGAAAGCTATCATCTGAGACAGTCAGCATGTATGTTCATGGACCTACTAGTATGTATTTATTACTATCTAAAGAGTGACTTTAGCCCCTCTGAAAACCAGTATAGTGGGAACAGGATTTCTAGTCATCTCCCCACCAATTAATAACAAGGATGTAATTTCATAAATGTTGGCCATTTAGCTCTAGGCTAGAAACTGTGAGGGACATACACCAGTTGACATAGAGCTTGACCTCACCTGGGGACAAACTACAGGCCGTGATTTACACACAGGAAAACAATTAGAGAACAAATCAAACCGTCTCTCTGTCCACACTGAATGTCTCCCTGTAATTTGTTTAAACCACATGATCACTAGTCATTAAGATTTCGCACTAGGAGATATGGAAATGAAGCAAAATCATCGAGTTGTCACTAAAATGAGTAGAAAATGCCAAGACAAAAAGGCACTTTGGGGAGGAACCAGCCACCTCGGTCTTAACCACAGAATCATCAGCTGAAGTGCCTCAGACCACTGCTCCTCCTTCTTCCTCCTGCCCTATTGCAGCTAGGAGATAACGGCCCTCTTTCCTCCCTATCTAAAACAGGAGGTCACAAACTAAGGTCTTCAGGCCAAGTCCAGCCTGCCCCCTGTTTTGATACGGTCCGTGGCCTAAAAATGGTTTCTACCTTTTAAAATAATTGAAAAAATTCAAAAAAATACTATTTTGTGGCCCAGGGAAATTACATGAAATTCAAATTTCAGTATCCATAAGTACAGTTGTACTGGAACTCAAGCATACTCATTCATTGTCAGATCATCTATGACAGCTTTCACACTAAAACAGCAAAGTTGAATAGTTGTAATGGAGACCATATGGCCTGCAAACCCTAATAGTTACTATCAGGCCTTTTACAAGCAAAGTTTCCCAACCCTGGGACTAAAATAATTGGTTGCAGGGGGAAGGTTTTCTTTCATAAAATTAAAAAACAAAAAACAAAACAAAAAAACCCTGAGATTAAATATGTTCTAAACCCAATTTTAATTCTAGTGGATTTTTGTTTTTAAAACATTGCCTCCATCTTTATGTGGTATAAGGAACAGTAATGGCATAAAAGTTATAAAACATTAGGTAAAGTAGATTTTTTTCTTTGGCCAAGACTTGCTTATTATAAGGACAAATGCCTTCAGAATTAAGAGGTCTTGAGGCCTGTATCTCACTATTTCTGAGAACTTTAACAAGCCATTTGCCATCTGAATGGTACTGGAGTGAGACAGTACATATCAAAGTCCCTTGTAAATTGAAAAGGACCACAGAGAAGTACACCACTAGTATAAGGTAATAATCTTTACATTTTTGTACCCACTAAGTAAACCCATAACCTAAGGGATCATGACAATCCTTACCACAAATGTATGGCTCAGCAGAGACTCTCTAAAATGACCATCGGAATTATCACTTATCGAGGATCTCTTATCACAATGAACAAATTAAAATGTGTCTGCAACTGTCTGTAATTCAGTTACAAACTATTAGTTTAGAGTCTATTACATACGTTATTAGACTTTAAGTTCATTCCAACTTATCTCACTGATCTACCTCACTATAATTTAAACAAAACTCTCCTTTAGAAATATTGTTACCTATTCTGCCAAATGCTGTTCAAATTCTAAGACCCAAGACTAAAATAAAATCTTAAGTCTCTGTGTTTCACCTTTTTCAATGTTTCACTTTTTTTTAACGTGTTTCCTTTCAGACTGCCTGGTGGATCTCCCCACTGCCCCCCCTCCAGCCCCATACCACTTCAAAGGGCATTGAGAGCCACACAGATTAAGAGAAAATCTTAATTACTCTGGCTGCCTTCAATGAGTTAACAGGTTGAAAATAAATCAGGACCCCTTCTGTTGCTACTGCCTTTATCCTTTGCCTGCTTGCAAGGCTTGACCCTTCATCTCAACCTTGACCCAGTGAAACTTTTTTTCTATAGTGTGTGGAATTTACTCTTGGTCATGACCCCGCCACCAGCCTTCCTGAACAGCTTTACCACGAAGTAAATGGAGTTCCCTTCACCCTTCCTTTCCCTGAGGACATTTCTCTAGTGAAAATGGATAGGCCAGAACAACAACAAAAAAATCACAAATAGTTATTTACTAGCAAACACAAGATGGTGCAGTCTCCTTGAACCCTTAACAGTAGAATACCAGAGGAAACACACCACTGTGGAAGAGAAAGCACTATGCTAATATCAGGATGAAACAAATCTGCCTTAATCCACCATTCACCAAGTTTACATAAATTTGGACTAGATTTTGACCTTGGTGCCCTTACCTCACCTTCCTAAGCCTCCACGGCTCAGATGAAAAAGATGGACAATCATATCCACCTAAAGTTTGTTGTGTTGGTAAATTAATTCGATAACGCATGTAAAGCACTTAATAATGGCTAGCTCATAGTAAATGCTCAATAAAAAGAAGGCATAAAGTGATCAACTTAAACCAGAAGTGATAAACCAAAAACAGAGCTCTGCCCCAACTAAGGACACTAATCCAATGAGAAGGGGTCCTTCTTATTCTCACTGTAAATAAGTGAAGGCACACGGGGAGAGCAGGAAACCGATGCCTACTCCGATACCCAATAAGCTCAAGTTAAGCAAACTGAATTCTGGGCAGGCAATGTAAAAATCCTTAGATTGGGCCGTTTACTAGAGACAAGAAATTAAAGAAAAAAAAAGAGAGAGTAGTTTGCAGCTGCTTAGTATTCATGTACAGCCTTGAATGTACCCTTGGGGTGTAATGTGTGAAAGTTCATCCTCGAGCAAAGGTAGACCCTGGACCCATTAAGACTTATAAAAGTATTGCATCTTGACTTCATACCTCATTGACATTGAACCTGCTGAACGTGATACTATTTAAAATTGGTTTTGTAAGTACCTAAATGTATAGGACAGAATTTTATTTTTTAAATCTGGACTTGAGAACTCAATTATCTGCTGAAAAAGGGTACATAATTTGGATGGGACCATAGACATGCAGGAGATGGGGGAAACTAAAAATTTAGAATGGAAAATAACCTTCACAAAAATAGACTATTGCACACAATTTAAAATTTCTCCAATATAACCAACAAGGTCACTCAAAAGTTCATGGTATATGGTAATTAACTTTATTATAACAAACTTGTAGGACTTTATCAATATCGCATGGTACTTTCGATTTTTAAAAATCTTGATTTTCTATTTATTTGGATTCTGGATAAATGGAATTTACAAGTAAGCATACAGTTAAATTTACCAGCCTCAGATTAAAGTGGCAAATACAAAATCATAAAATATAAGAACTTTAGAGCTAAAAAGTCACTTTGAAATTAATTAATAAAACCATTCCAGAAAAAAAATAACCTCAAAGAAAGAAAAAGATAATCTTTCGTGAGAGGGAGGCAGGATGAGGAAGACCACTTTTTCTTACACCAACTGAGTTTATGGCAAGGGATCTCAAATCTAGCCAATGAACATCTAAGACAATCATAGACATCTAAGCAATTTGGCCCTTCTCTGTTGACCTTTTTAAAAAAGAATTAGGAAGAAATATGCCTGCCTTGGTAGAATGAATTATCCAAATACTGACTCTCATCAACCTAGAATCTCTTCAAACCTGAAGGTTAAAAAAGGAGTCATTTGGTCCTTCTCTTTTCTTTTTAGGAAGGCTTACACATGAGTGAAAGTCACAGAAGGTGCAAAACAAAGGTGACAAGCCAGCTGGGAACGTGGGAAACCAAATGTTATCACCTCTAAGGCTTAAGCCATGAAACACCCTTATTCCAAATGGTTGGAATTCTCATTCTAAAGAAAGGAGTCAGGAAATCCCATTATGGTGGCACTTAACTTAGGGCTTACATTCAAGAATCCAAATTTGGGGCAAAGGGCAGATTAAAAATGAAAGTGAGGGGAGCCTGGCTGGCTCAGTCGGTAGTCTGTGAATCTTGATCTCAGGGTTGTGAGTTCGAGCCCTATGTTGGGTGTAGAGGTTACTCAAAAATAAAATCTTAAAAAGATAGAATAAAATAAAAATGAAAAGATAAAAATGAAAGTGAAAACATGATAATAACTGCTAAGTGAAAAGCAGATACTGATACCCTCCCCCCCCTTCTTTTTGCTTTGTTTTTTTATTATACTCATCCAAAGCCTAGGTGTATTGCTAGAAAGAAATTAAAATGTCAGAGAAATTAAAACTGTACTGGAAAAAATTTAAAAAAAAAAGAAAACCAATCGTACTGAGTTAGAGTTCTGAGCTGGGAATGATCTCAAAGATCATCCGTTCTACCATAGCAAGAAAACAACATAGTTAAGTCTAGAATTCAGACTTCCCCATTCCTATTTCAATGAACTCTAATCTTACTTACCCTCTAGTATGAATGATACAAGAAGACATAAAGCATTCTCAACATCGGCCCTTGGAATATTTCAATTGCTTAGGCTTCCCATAGAGAACAGGAACCAAGCAAATTTGACATATAGTTGATTCTCACGATTCATGACAGTTACGTTCCACAAAGTTTCCGTGAACACTGACTTAGAGAACAGCAAAACAATTGCTTCTAGCACAAATATGGGGTTGGGTTCCTCTCTGTGACTCTGGTCACAAATTTTTGTCTACTGATCAATACCGAACCCTGTTTTACTTGCGTTCCTGTTTAAATACATCTTATTATATGAAATTGAGTCATTAACACAGCTGATCCAAGCCCCCCAACAAATCTATTTTCTTCATAAGGCAGTCACAGCCTTGTGCTCAGGAACACTAGCCCAGTACTACACTTGGGCGGGGGTGCATTTTAAACAGCAACATCACCCACAGAAAGCGCAACAATGTGAAAAACATGATACAAAGTAGATTATGAAGTTACTTGTTTATGCTGTGCTGTACCATGTACAAGACAGTTTATAGCAGTCTTCTTTGACCTCAGTTGGGAACACGCACATCAGGTGACTCAAATTTTATGCTGTTCTGCACGTCTGCAAATGATCACAAAAGCACTGCAAGTACTGATTTGGGGGTTACAAATACATTTTACTGAGTGGGGTAATTTACAAATACAGACTCCATGAATGATGAAGGTCAACTCTACAATTAAGAATAATTTAGTCTTACTTTTCTCCTGCTAAAGGAAACATGGATACCTAGGATACTGTCAAAGTAAATTAATCATAAAATTGTCTCCTATAATCTTCTCTGGTAGAACATGCTTATGCTTCTTATGTATTTTCTACCTGGACAATCCCTAATACCACACATCAGGGGATAATGATAGTTACCTTGGGCACATGGTTATCAGTGGCCACTTATGTTGTATTATCCAGGTTCAGTAATAGGACATAAGAATAAAGAAATCATGTAATCTAGGTATCAAAGTACACCTAAAAAGTCTTCTGACATTGTGAAGAAGTAACAAACAAATGAAAAAAAGTAAATACAATGTAATCTCAAAACTATTTTCAAAATAAGGGAAAACTAGAAAGGCATATGCTGTCAAGTATCAAATTTGAGAATCTGTGCATCATGTATGTGCTGTGGAGGATTTTAATTTTGCTCATTGTGCTTTTCCGTATTTTTAAACACACCACCATGTGTTCCTATAGTAAATAAAAAAGCTAATAGAAGTACTATTTTGCAAAAGTAAGAAAGGTTTTGCCCTACCTTACTTAAGCCATATGAGACAGATCAGAATCTCTTTTTGAGAAAAAAAAAAAAAAAAAAAAGTTCGCTCCAGAAAACACTGATTCAATTCATTCTCCTCTTTATTTCTCATTTCCTTCTTTACTCACTTCATTACTTATGTTTTCCTGTATTCTTTATCTCCGAAAGCAGCCACTAACATCCTGGGTGAATTTGCTACCACGCTGGCTTTCTCCTAGACTAAAGCTTCTCTCCGTATTCTAGGTCAGTGTTAGTTATTTGACTGGCTTTAGGTCGAGAAGACTAAACAGGAGAGCTGAGAGAGGTGGAGGGACAGGTAGTAGGGCCTTGCTCTGGCAGAGCCCAGAGGGAGCCGCCCCAGAGAGCCCAGGTGACCCAGAGAGCCCAGGCGTGTATGCAGAAAGGTTAACCTTGTGGGGCGCCTGGGTGGCTCAGTCGTGAAGTGTCTGCCTTCGGCTCAGGTCATGATCCCAGGGTCCTGGGATCGAGCCCTGCCTCGGGCTCCCCGCTCCGCGGGAAGCCTGCTTCTCCCTCTCCCACTCCCCCTGCTTGTGTTCCTGCTCTCGCTGTCTCTCTCTCTGTCAAATAAATAAATCTTTAAAAAAAAAAAAAAAAAAGGTTAACCTTGAGATAGGAAGTGAAGCTGGGTACCTTTGCGACTGTAAAAAAGGAAGAGAAAAGAAGACCTTGATAGCATTCAGAAGCAGTACGTTTGATTTTCTCTTATAGGAGGCAGGGCCATGTGTTAGTTAGGGAGGAGTTTGGGTAGGTGCTGGGAGAATGGTGAAGGCGTGAAATAATTGGTCATGAGAAACAACAGGCAGGACATCTACTCAAGATCAAGTGGGAAGAGAGCTAACCAGTGTCCAAGACCCAACTGCAACTGGAGGAGACCAATCGTCTTGGCCGTGTCCACACAGCTAAGCAGTGTCTTCAGCCAGGTTAGCAAGCATGTGAGCAGATGGTCCTGTGTCTGCCCCAGCCCTACTTTCTCTTGTGTATGAGCACCTACACTTGACTTTCTTCTTTCTGTGGCCAACCTGCTCTCCACATTCAGTCACTTGTAATGCTTAACCCCCTCTCCTTTGTCTTTCTGTGGCTTCTGCTTTGCAATGCTCGGACCCTGGGTCCCTCAGAATGGATGGTGGGAATGTACTGGTTTGAACTTTATGACATTTCCATTTTTATAGGGAACACATGGTTAAATATTGGGGGATGTGATGAGGGATGGCAGCATGGAATCACCTGTTTTCAGAATGCCAAAAGGTTTTCCACATTTGTGTGAGTGGGCTGAGAGTTCCAGCAGGATTCAGGGCCCAGGGAAAGCTGCTGCTTGGGTCGGTCTCTCTGAGAGCCTGATCAGGGCTCTAGCAAGGAGCCTACTCTAACATTTCATAGTTTGTGTTATTTTGTCCTGGTCAGGCACAATGTCAAGTTGTCAAGGATACAAACAAAATTCAAAACAAGAATGATGGGAGCAGGGGATTTGGAACA
Source organism: Neomonachus schauinslandi (assembly GCF_002201575.2). Classification (NCBI taxonomy): domain Eukaryota; kingdom Metazoa; phylum Chordata; class Mammalia; order Carnivora; family Phocidae; genus Neomonachus; species Neomonachus schauinslandi. The sequence continues at coordinate 169,736,791 of NC_058406.1, forward strand.
GGCTTAAAAAAAAGAAGAAGAAAAGAAAAAAGAAACCCTCACAATGACATCTTGATTAGCAATGACAAACATAGCAATACTTTCAACTAGAATTAAAGGCAAAATATCAAAACATGCTTCCTCATTTTAGGCTCTGAGCTTCATTCTTCAAACCCTCTGTAAGTTCCCCAGCCATCCCATCACTTCCTTTGAAAGGATCATTATAGGGGCCCCTGGGTGGCTCAGTCAGTTAAGCATCTGCCTTTGGATCAGGTCATGATCCCAGAGTCCTGGGATCGAGCCCCGCATCAGGCTTTCTGCTCAGTGGGGAGTCTGCTTCTCCCTCTCCCTCTGCTGTTCCCCCTGCTTGTGCTCTCTCTCTCTCTGTCAAATAAATAAATAAATACATAAATAAATCTTTTTAAAAAGAGAGAGAAAATATTTATTAAAATAAATAAATAAAAGGATCATTTCATCCTCTATCGGGGCCTGAAGTTGCATTATGAAAATACATAAAAATGTCCTGAGTTAACTAGAAAGTACCTCAACTGTGACAGTTCTAAAAATTAGGAGAATAGGAGAAACTTGGGAGTTAAACTCTATCAGCTCCCTAGAAGATATTAATATGCAGATTGGTATCAACTGGAAAAAAAAATGCCTCAAAACTCTTCAGCTATTAACCAAAATTAACCTCATGGTAATCTTAAACCCCTTATGAGATTGGTTTATTCGATGCAGGAAACTGAGGTTCGGGGAGGTGGTCCTGCTCGAGGTCATCCAGCTAACAATGCCTGGATTACCACCTCCGTCAACAGACTCTGAAACCAGTGCCCATTCCCATCCCATAACACAGAGCCTGTCATCCCCCAGCCATGACTTTGTGGCAATCAAGGCCCCTAAAGTATATGATAGGTCTCCTGAAAAGCAGAATTTCACCTATTAGAGGACTGGAGGGGTGTCCCAATGGATTTTCTTAAATCAGAGATAGGTCTCCCTTTTCCACATCATCATGGCCAAAATCTAACTAAATTATCTGCAAGAAAATTGCAACTAGCAAATTCACAGGGACCCTACTAACATTCTGAAGAAAGCTTCAATGAGAACTAAGAGGGGAGAAACCCAAGGGCGAGCAGTCAGGGAATTAATGACAGACACAGCCTGTCTCATTTTCATGAGAGCAAACACCATCACAAATGCTTTCAAAGGTCAAGTGCAGTGAGTGAGGTAATGCTGTTTGGGGAGTGAAATAAACATTACTTCGGTTTTGCTCTGGGAAGGGTTTTTGTGTGTGTTTGTTTTTCTCCCTTTTTTGTTTTCCTTTTCTTTCTGTCTCTCAGTTTTGAATTCCTTACCCTTTTAAATCAAAATTGTTCTCACCACCCCCATTTTGCCCAGTCTCTGTGAAAAACGTTTTATAGCCATCTCTTGAGCCTGCAGATTTTCTCAGGACCTTTCTGCTCAGCAGACACTATTTTCTTACAATGCTGGAGATTTTAAGACTGTGGAAAATGACGTTGGATTTGACTTGGCAGAACCAAGGGGTCAGAGAAGGTAAGGGAGGGAATGAGAAGGAAGGAAGGGTCTCCTGTTCAAAATAATCTTGATTTCCAACCAATAACACTGCATAAGTTAAGCATTTTCGTAGTCTTAACAGTTACACAAGATTTTTTTCCTCTCTTTCAAAATGTGCTTTCAGCAGTCACGCTGTTTTCAAATGAACTGAAAGAAGTACTGTGTTCAGAGGGACAAGGATGGGCTATAGCATATGCCTGAAGAGATACAAAAGCTGCTTTATTTAAATGTATGTTTGCCCTGGCAGGAATTCGGAAACCTACCTGCACATAATCCACACTTCGTCCCAGTGCTCTGAAGGCCGTGTACATGACTTCTCTTTTTCCACCCCATTTTTGCATGATGCAAATACTTTTGTTGGACAAGACCAATTGGGTGACATGTTGCGAGCTTTCTTTATGTGACTCATCCGTCTCACCAGGACCTTTCTCGTGGAAGTTGTTCTTCCAGATATAAGTGGCTGATTTGTCCCTGCCCATGACTTCACTAAAGATGTCCATCATATAAACGTCATCTTCTGAGTTCCCATCTATGACCATGACAACCTTAATCCCAGGATAGGTTAGCCTCTTCACAGATTGCAAACATTTCCGTAAGTAGTCTGGATCTTCTTGATACGCAGCGATGCAGAGAGCAACAGTTTTGTTCAATTTAATGGGTGTTTCTAGGGATTTTTTCATTTTTCGGTGCTCCAGAAAGGCAAACAGGCTTTGGATGATGAGGTGTGATGCTAAAAAGGCACCATACAGTCCAAAAGAGAAATAGTAATTATCTGTTTGGATAAATTGGTAGCCAACAATATAAGCAGCAGTGATTCCGAGGAGGAGAGACACTCCAAAAAGCGTGGTTCCAATTATTCTCAGGATACATAGAAACCTCTCACAATGCATCTGTAATATAATCAAATGATACTCTTGGTTAACCACTCTTGTCCCATACTTGTTATAAACATGGCATCATGGGGAGTATTGGACTAGAAGTACCCGAGAGCTCCAACCACACTTTCTCACTTAACCAGCTGCATGTTTTTCTCATTTGCAAAATAGGGATAAGGATGCCCTTCTGGTACACCCCAGAGGGCTGTTTCAAGAATCAAATGAGATGATGGTGGCAAAGTGCTATTGAAAACCATGACGTGTTCAACAAATACATGGAAGTATTATTTTTAGTATGTTAGATCATTTACTAAGGATGCACTCTGTGTAGGTGGTCATAACTAGGTGTAGAACCTAATCATCCTAGTGAGCAAGGCATTCTTTCTTCCTACACCATGTTGCCCCTGACCTCCCAGGACTGACCAGTGAAAAATGCATAGGAGATTTTGCTAAATTTCATCTCCTCTTCAATGCAAATCCCTCAGCTCACAATTTCCATGCAGCCAGCTGAGGTTGGAGATCAGGATACCTGGATTCTAGTACTAACTCTTCCAACAACTAGCTGTGTGACCTTGAGAGAGTCACTTTATCTCTCTGAGCCTCAGGTTTTTTAATCCATTAAATGAAGGAGTTTAGACTCCAAATCTCTGTTGACATTAAAAGTTCTTTATGCCTGGGGATCCTGTACATACATCTCTCAAGCCCCTGTAATTCTGATTTGCATTCCTTTGTTCAGAAGTCTATATCCTCCATCCACCAGCACTAACACCAGATGGTTAGATCCTGGGGATCAGAAACCTTACTGTAACACAGTAAGCACACAATAAGTGTTTTTAGAAATAATTCATAAATTAAGGAAGAAATAGCATCATGCTTAATTTCAACAGGTGAATTTCCCCAACCTCTGAAAGCTGTAATACATTAGACCTGAAACACATTTCAGCTTTTAATAGCAGCCAGTTATGTACTCCTCCCTGGGGTTTGTATAACTCCTGAATAAGGTTTTGAACAACGAGAGTATAGGAGGACAATTTTTTTGTATTTCCTTAAGTATCTCCAAAGCTGAACATAGAAGAGTTACCTGGTAGACTTTTGTTATTCTGTTTGTCTTTGGGGGCTCCTGGACCCCATTCCAGTGTGGGGTGGGAAGGATGTTTCCCATATATCCAACAAACAATTCTCCAGGCAACAGTGGGTGTCCCACAATTTAACTCAATTCTGACACCATCTACCCAATAGCATCAGACTCCACGGGTTAAGGGTTCAGTCCTACAAGACTGCCCCCCATCTCCCCAACTTCAGATACCAGTCCCAAGCCCAGGTTGTGACCTGTACTTCTGATCTACCAGTTATAAATCAGAGGTTCCCAAGCCCCACCCACCTGGTGTTTGATTAGTTTGCTAGAGTGGCTCACAGAACTCAGGAAACCTGTTTACTCACTAGATTACTGGTTTATTATAAAAGGACATAACTCGGGAGCAGCCAGATGGAAGGTCTGGGGAATGGGCACGGAGCTTCTACGCCTCTCCAAGAGTACCACAATCCCCAATTCTGTGTTCACCAACCCAGAAAGCCCTCTCAACTCTCTCCTTCTGCATTTTTATGGAGGCTTCATTACACAGGCATATTTGATTAAATCATCGACCATTGGCAATTGAACTCAATCTCCAGCCCCTTTCTACCCCCCAGAGGTCTGGGGGTGGGACTGGATGCTCCAATCCTCCTATCAAATGATTGGTTCCACTAGCCACCAGTCCCCACCCTTACTTAGACCGTTTTAAAGTCATCCATTAACATAACAAAAGACACCTCTATCTATCGTCTCACTTCAAAAATACCAAGGGTTTTAGAAGCTCTGTGCCAGGCACAAGATGAAGATCTTATTATAAGCCATAATAACAATTTTCCCCCCAAATTAATTTTCTTCCTCTTCCAATAATGAACTATAATGAAGGTCATCATTGGTAGAAATGCAGCGTCCCCATCTTCAATCATTTACACTGAATTCGGGGTTTTTGTCATATCTATATATAATTAATACTTGACCTTTTTTTGAATTCAACCAGCTTTTGAAACGTAAGTAAATCTATTTTAAGTGGAAACCTAAGGTAAGCAATTATCTCTGCAAAGTCCCTTGCTGGATGCGCTATTTCTATTTTCCGACTCCAAACTGACTTAAAATTGAATGTCCACACAGCACCTGGTATGATGTTGGTTGTTACCAGCTGTGTGGCCAACACATCACTCAGATCCAAGAGGCACCTTTCTTACACTGTAGTTACACACTGAGGTGGTCCTGAGTGGATAATTGTGTTTCCTCTCCTAAGCACAAGATGGCTTGGGGTGGCTGGCCCTGGTGTTCCAGCTTTTGGAAACCTGAGATGGGCCACTTTCAAAAGGGACTTGAGGGTGGGTCTCCTGCAATCTCTCTTTTCCTTCTGCAGGTTTGATGCACAGACCAGCAAGGTCCCTGGGGATTGCAGAGCCCAGAGATAGAGGGATCCTGGTTTTCGAACTGCCACGTGGAAGGGAGCCAGCCACCAATCAGGAAGACCTGCCTTGGATGCTTAGGCAGCCAGAATTAATTGCTGAGTTTGTGTTTGTTTGCTTACCCACTATGAATTTTGAGTCCATTTCACCCTAACTAATACAACCTAGGTAATGCAAAGCACCCTGGAGACCAGGATTCTAGCTTGTGGGCATTATTTTCTTTTGTTAAGTGGAGATGATATGAGGAGCCAAATCAAAGTGTTTATGAAAGGGTTTTAAAAAACCAAAATCATGATGCAGTTTAAAGTACCAAAGTATCGGCTAACGAGGAAGCGAAAACAACATACCCAGATGTGTCTCTCCTTTCCAGCACTTACGTAGGACATCAGAGGCTGATACAGGTAATCCCAACACAATGGAAAATTCTTGGTGCTGGGGATCGGTGAAATGGGGAGTTCCCAGTGAAAGGCAAGAGAGCACAGCATCCCTAGTTAATTAAAACAGCTGACAGGATGCCGAAAACTGCCAACGGGCACCTTAACCAATGCCTAAAGGTACGGGGAGCACCAGACTTGGAACTCGTCGTTTCCAAGACATGAGTCATTCTCACAAGAGTGAAAAATTTCAAGGGGGCTACAACACTCTGCCAGGGAGAAGCTGAAGTGTGTGTTTTGCTTGTGTTTAACATCACCAGAGCCAGCAAAAGAACTGCCTGCCATTCTTTTCCATTATTCACATTTTCCTTGCTTTTATCAGCACACGTAGACAAAGAGAGTGTTCGCATAGCATCTGCTGGCCCCAGCTGAAGTGGGAACACCCTCTTACATCAGAGGAGTCTCCAGAATGTCCCTTTGAAGCCTGGGAAAAGTTGCTAGTAAACTGCTGCAACACGGTGAAAATCGAACCTTTATATTTCTGCCATGTATCCTATTCTTGCCCGTTACGACACATGCAGCATCTCAGGCCAGGCCAAAGGGCAAAAGGCACATTTCAGAGCAAACTTTACCGAGGGAATACATTGATCTCCAGGAGTGACACACAGTGTGTGTTGTTTTATAACTCCCCGCCCTGGGGGCAATTTCATAGATATGGGCACCATATGTGTGAGACTTTCTGAGACAATCCTCAATTCAGATACTCTGCTTCATAAGCAAACTCTCCTTGTCAGACATATGGCTTTATTGTTAAATTGGAAAATATGGTTAGTTCCATCCTGGATCATAAGAGTTTACTGCTACATGGAAAGAGGATTTAGAAATCCACCTTCCATAAGTATTTAAAACATAAAACTTGGATTTTTTGCCCAAATCAAAACTTAATTGATTTTTAAGCTGATACTAGACCTGATACCAGTGATTCACTAAGTACTAGTCTTCACAGTAAGTTCTAAGCTAAGCCAAGTGTTAAAAGAATACCTTGATGTATCATAATGTAAGTTCCACAAAGTCAACAGCTTTTTTTAAAATCTGTTTTCACTAATGTGCCCCAAGGACATAAAACACTTCCTGGTTCATGGGTGATATTTAGTAAATATTTGCTGAATGAATGGATGTAACTTCCTGCATCAACATCGTCATTGGCATCATTGTTACATCAGCTAACATTCACCATTCATTAGGCTTCAGGCACCGGGGCAAGTCTTGTCTGCTTTGTTGAGTCGCATGATCCTATTTAAATAGCTCTAAATGGTAAATGTATTCTTCATCTCAAAGGACGAGGAAACCAAGACTCTTAAGTATATAAGTAACTTGTCCACATGGTCCCAAAACCAGGAGTAGGGTCCACATGGTAGCATAATGCCAGATTAGAGGATTCTCAGTAAATATTTGCTGAATGGATTTGAATCATCACGACACAACAGGCAGCATCCTTTTGTCTCTGGCTAATACCACATTTCCTTGTGTAAGGAAATGTTAGAAATGAACCTCAAAAGCTCTTTTCCTGCTGGGGCGCCTGGGTGGCTCAGTCGTTAAGCGTCTGCCTTCGGCTCAGGTCATGATCCCGGGGTCCTGGGATCGAGCCCCGCATCGGGCTCCCTGCTCAGTGGGAAGCCTGCTTCTCCCTCTGCCTCTGCTCCTCCCCCTGCTTGTGCTCTCTCTCTCTCTTTCTCTCTGACGAATAAATAAATAATCTTAAAAAAAAAAAAAACTCTTTTCCTGCTATTATGGAAAATGGGGAATTGACAGTCAGGAACAGATACAAGATCAGCCAACACCCTGGGAGGATTTCTGGGCTCATATACTTTTCTACGTGGATGCAGCCGAAAGGAACTAGAATGACCTTATCCCAAAGAAAGCCGGTGGTTGCGTCTAAGCAACAGCAGTGCTATTCATGCCTGCAGCCAAAATCCTGCTTTATTACCATGAGAAAGGCGCTCCTGCATTCATTGTTCCACCTGTAGAGCAGATAGAAACCTTGCTGTTAGCTCACATACCCCAAGTTGGACTCTGTAGGTCACTGGGTATCAGAGCCCTCTTTCCCCCTTAACCTCTTATTAACCAGAAGGCAATGTGGGATGAGCCAGAACAACAGCTGCTCCCAGAGCACTAGCGCAGTGGCAAGAACTGAGTTCCCATAGCTTCACGAAGCGGTCCTTCTGTCTGGGATCTGGGAGAAGAGGAAGTGAATTCAAATTAGTCGCCAGCATCTGGGAAAGGCTACAGAGAGTAGGGCCAAGTGCTATCTCTTCAGAGAGGTCTTAGCTTACCACTCCCTCTCTTCACTCCCTGTCCTGCTCCCCAGATTCTGCTTGATTTTCTAACTAGCCCTATGTACACTCTATGGCTACAGGGACTTGATGATCTCTATCAACTGTGTGTTCTTGTACCAAAAACAGGGTCTGGCACATAGTAGGCATGCTGAATAAATGAGTAAGTCCTTTTGGACTCGGGCAGTCAATGCAGACTAAGAACAGGTCCCTCTCCTATCTTTGCTGCAGGGCCGATGAATATATGTTGAACCCTTAAGGGTACCTCTCCTCCAGCAGGGTTTTTTTTCTTTCATTTTTTAATAATTTCTTGCCCAGGGATGCCTGGGTGGCTCAGTTGGTTAAGCGTCTGCTTTCGGCTCAAGTCATGATCCCGGGGTCCTGGGATCTGAGTCCTGCATCAGGCTCCTTACTTGGCGGGGAGCCTGCTTCTCCCTCTGCCTGTCTCTCCCCCTGCTTGTGTGCTCTCTCTCTCTCTTTCTCTCTACGAATAAATAAATAAAATCTTTTAAAAAAGTAATAATAATTTCTTGCCCAGCTATCTAAATGTAATGGTTGTCGGGAGTACCAGACCAGCTAGTGAAGACCTCAGGATGATAAAGTCAAAAAAGGCAAATGGCCTTCCAAAAGCATTTCCAGAAACTGCGAGTTACAATTTGACGAACCTTATGAATTCAGGTGTCAAGGTTGGGGCATGGGGGATAATGAGATAATCTTTTACCAACTTCAAATCTGGTACTCTTACACTATTCACTGTCCATCGATCCATATCCTGTTCTGTGTTTGTTTCTAATGACTTGTGTGTGTGTGTGTGTGTGTGTGTGTATACTTGTGTGTGGCATGCATGCCTCCACGTCTCTGGAACCAGACTGAATTGCGACAGATTTGGGGCTCTTCCTTTTAATGGCGTGGTAACACTGAGCAAGTTACATAATACTAGACATCTTCAGTTTCTTCATCTAAGATAAAACGGAAATAATCATATGGACTTCACAAAACAGATTTTTAAATTAAAAGAGAGAACTCATTTAAGTACCTAAAAAAAAAAAAGACCAACAGTTTCTTTCCTGCTAACTACCCAATCAGTCTGACTCCCCTTCCCTCTAATCCACTATTAGTTAATAAGGGATGAGCATGACATAGTGAACATAGCTGGACTGGGAAGAAATGGATTGAAGCCCAAGCTCTGCCTCATTTTAGCTATCGGACTACCTGACAGTTCCTGTGAATGAGCCATGTGTCCTTATGCAATCAGTATCTCTGAACTTAAAATTTTAGGGATAGGGTTGAAACTTTATTTTCATATCAGTACCACCCATAGCTGAGTGTCTATAAGGACGAATGTATGTTGCAATGTGGGCATGCTCTTCACCTGAAGGAGTACAAAGAGTAAATTCCTTTTGGCATCTATCTACTCCCTGAGCCTTATTTCCTCATCTGCAAAACAGGAATGCAACCTTTTTGCAGGCTTACTGTATGTAGGCAAGGAATATATATATTTATCCCAGCTTCAATGGGATACTAATAGCTTTAATATCTTAATGTAAAGAAAGAGTAACTTAAATGATAAAGTGCACTTGTCCCTCTCCCTCATTATATTTTAAAACCCACTGAAGACTAGATTGCTGTCTTTTTAATTTGTAGCCAATATTTACACATACAGAGGCCAAAAGGAGATATGTAAAGAATATTTCCCTAGTGAATGCATTGCTCAAAATCACATCTCATAAATAGCAGAACTGGTTCTAGAACACAGATTTTCTTTACCCCTAACTTGTTGTATTCTGGGGGCTGGGATTGGGGTGGCTAGGCCTCCAGTCATATGCAGAATGATTGGAATTAAGAATATTAATTTAGGCAGGTGACACTAGCCAAGGAACATGGAAACCTGCTTCTTTGTAAGATGAGACATACTCTGCTGCTTGTAGCCATTTGCCTGCTAAGGGTGGATTAGGAAGGCATGGTGAGCAAAGGTAAAAAGCAGGGGTTCCCACATTTTCACGTACATCCACATTGCTTAGCGGGGTCTGTAAAAACTACTCATGTGTGGCTTTCACAACATTCTGAGTTCATTGCTATGGGGTGTTAACAGGGCATGAGTAATTTTCAAATCTTAAGCAATTCTAATTACAACAAAGTTTGGCAATCACTGGGTTAAAGTCTAAGAAAACTTCAATGATTTATTTGTATCAATACGCATCCCTCCTTTGTATTACCTCTGCTACTGTCCTCAACCAGAAATCCGAGGTAAAAGTACCCAAATGAAGCCTCTCAATAGTCTTCACATTACAGCACATTACCCTCTGGGACATATTAGAGCACATGACCCTCATCCTGTCCCCTTCTGACCTCCTCTTCCTCTCTGGCTTTGAAGTTGGCCTTTGTCTCTCCAGTCCCACTGCATTGATCCTAGCAGAGACCCTGGAGCGAGTAAGCTTGCAAGGTTAGGCAATAGGCCTTTCAAAGGCCTTGTCACCCCAGCTGTGTCTGGATCCAGAGCTGTAGGTTTCAGATATCATTTGTACCATCAGTATTGATCGATCACTCCTAGGATGCCACTTCTCCCAACTGCCCTATTGGTTCCTGAATTTCACCATCATAAACTTCATCCTAAAATTCAGCATGGCAAAGGGTAAAGTTTGCAGAAAGGCTTGGCATGCAATCTTTGTTCTCTATGTTCATCCTCCATTGGCTCTTGGACACTATTTTCATAGGTCAGAATCCCACGTAGCCATACGAACCACAAATGCCAAGTCTCCTCATGAAATCTTTTCTGATCTCTCAGATGTGGTTTCTCCTCAGTGTAAGCCCCCATAAAACTTGACTAGTCCAGCTGCAGCATAATTCAGCTCAGGGGCATTACATTCAAGAAGTATTGGATTAAATTGCATCCACACTCTCTCTAACACTGTGACTTTGATTGAGTTGCTTAATCATTCTGAGGCAAGGTTCCTTTAATTACAAAATTTTCTTTATGGGGGGCTGGAATTAGATATAATGTATATAAAGTATCTAATTCAGTGCCTGATACATATTAGACATGTGATAAACAGTAGCTATTATTTTACTTTTTTATGGGCCCTATTATATTTTGCCTTACACTATGGTTATTTATAAAGACTTCTTTGAATATATTTTTTTGTATGACAAATTCCATTAAAATGTGAACTGCATCCTATTTGCTTTTCAGAAATTTGCAGTAAAAATTATGCATTTTAGAGGCATTCTTTTATAAATATTTTATTATTTAAGTTCAAAAAAATATTTAAGATGGGCGCTTGGGTGGCTCAGTCGGTTGGGTCTGCCTTCTGCTCAAGTCATGATCCCAGGGTCCTGGGATCTAGCTCACATCTGGCTCCCTACACAGTGGGGAGCCTGCTTCTCCCTCTCCCTCTGCTCCTCTCCCCAGCTCGTGCTCCTGCTCACTCCTGCTCTCTCTCTCTCATGAATAAATAAATAAATAAATAAATAAATAAATAAATAAATAAATAAAATCTTAAAAAAATATTTAAAGTGTAACCTCATTATATTTATTTTGACTCCTATATCAGCAACATTTTCCTAGACTGTGAGGGGCACCTGGCTGGCTCAGTCAGTAGAGCATGCTATTCTTGATCTCAGGGTCATGAGTTCAAGCCCTACCTTGGGCGTAACTTGGAAAGATAGATTATGGACAAGGCAATATATATACAAACTCTACACATCTGTATACGTTGATGACATTCAAAATATACTTGAATAATTTAAGGTATATGCAGTGGGGTGATACTTATTCTATGCAGATTGCCCCTAGAGAGGAAAGGATTAAAACCAAGTTGGGGTAGAAATGATCTTTGTACAGGGAGCTGTCTCCCCCATTCAGCTGTCATACCAGCTGCAACTGGCTTGGTCCTTGCAGCCTCTTAGTGGGACACAACCTGAGTGAATTTGGATTAAAAACAAAACAAAACAAAAAACAGAACCCAGAAAGGGACAGTGGAGTTTATGCTCTGTTCTCCAGTTACTTTGTTAACTCATCACTCCCATATTATGCAAAAGTCAGGAAGCTAATAACGTAACAAGCCACTTGTTCTTAGATTGAAAAAAAATGTAACTGTGTAAATAAGTCTCGGGGTAAAAGGTACAGCATAGGGAATACAGTCAATGGTATTGTAATATTGTTGGATGATGAGGTGGGGTGGGTAGGTGGTGAGCATAGGGTGAAGTACAAACTTGTTCAATGACTATGTTATACACCTAAAACTAATGTAACTTTGTGTGTGAACTATACTTCAATTAAAAAATGTAACACTGTAATATACCTTTGCCAAAGGGGACCTACACATTATCCATAAGGGCTTTCCCCACAGTTCCAAAAATAGATAAATGAATCTGTGAATGGTCTGTGCTTAAAATTTCAAGGAAAAAAAAACTGTTTTAGGGGCACCTGTGTGGCTCAGTTGGTTAAGTGTCTGCCTTCAGCTCAGGTCATGATCTCGGGATCCTGGGACTGAGTCCCACATGAAACTCCCGGCTCAGTGGGGAGTCTGCTTCTCGTCTCCCTCTACCCCTCCCCCACCCCAGCTCAAGCTCTCTCTCACTATCTCTCTCTCTCAAATAAATAAGATCTTTAAAAAAATTGTTTTAAAAGAAAGCTGGTACGGAAACCATGTATAAAAGTGTTTACGAAATTCAAAACTATGAGGCTCTTCTATAAACCTAACAAAAACAATTAGTTTCAATCTGACTTACTTTCTAGGAAGTTTCTTATTTCTTATTTGTTGCTCAATTCCTGTGTTCCAGGATGGCAGCTACTTCATCTTTGATTTGTAGAGAGTAACATTCAAATTTAAGACTAATCACCAACGATTTAAGACCTTAATTTATCGAAGCTGCTTAACTTTCTCTGGTAAAGTAAAGATTTAGTTCTAGGTACAATACCAGGTAATACGTTTGCCAATATGTCTACAAGACATTTTTCTATTCCCCCAACTCAGGAAATACCTAAGTAAGAAAAAGTGAACAGGAGTGTTGATATTCTAATTCCAAAGCTATCACTGAGAAATGTTGACCTAGAATTCTGAATACTTGTTCCAAAACTGCAAACTCACACACGACATAATATAAATACTATAATAGGCACTTTAAAGAGTTAACCTTCTATTGAAAATGTAAAATAGCCAAGTAGTGAAAAGACCTGCAATGAGCATGATGGGTATTAAAAATGCAGTACCAATAAATAAATAAATAGTAAATAAAAATAAAAGTAAAAATAAAAATGCAGCACCTCAGTAGTTTGAGTAATCTTATTTAGCATCTAGAAAAACGCAGCGAAAATATAATGAATGAGTCAGTTTGCACACATTGGAATGAAAAGAAAATGTTTAGAATTTAAGTATTCTTTTCAATCTTATTCTGTAAATTTAAAACCGTATCTACAAACAGTTTGACGGGCATAAATATTTGTCCTAGCCCAATCTATATAAATACACATTTTAATTTTAAACCTTTCATCATTGAAAATGAATATGTGTTGACCTTTTAAAAAGTTAAAATTACCTTTCTAAAAAATCATAATCCTGTTTAACGCTTCCAAAGGTACATTACCCAACTCCTTCACTGCAATAAAAAATCTGCGTGGAGAAAAGCTTGAAATCTACAATAGGCAGTGAAGGCTTTCCCCCCCCTTTTCAGTCACCCTCACTTCCTCAGCAAAGCCCAGCTACCAATACCCTTCACTTTTAACTCAGAACTGAAAGTCTATATATACTCAGGCCTGCAGTTCGGGGGAAGCCCTTCGTAGCCAATCAGAGCTTCCCGATCTATTGCGTCACACCTCCCCCCAGGGTGTGACGTCAAAGGCAATCCCAGGCCAGCCACGTGGGTTGGAGCCCAGCGGTTCTGGGCAGCTGCTCGGGAGACGCCCGCTGCAACAGTCCCCAAGCGTGGGGAAGTGGCCAGGGAGGGGCAGCCAAGGCTCCTACACACACCTAAGGGGCGCACGGCTGCAGCAGCTCGCTCGCCCCGGAGGCGCGCAGGGTAGCTGAGTCCAAGTACCCCGCGCGGGCGTTTGGGGTGGGGGGGGGATGGAGGAAGAGGCGCTGGCACCTAAGCCGGTGTAATAGGACCCGGGTCTCGTAAGCCCTCCTCCCCAGGCACAGCCTCTCCGCTCCCAGCCCCTCTTCCCAGCCTTAATTATCCTTTCAGCGCCGTTTCCCCTCAGCTGAGTCTGCACGGCCGGAGAGAAAAGGCTCTCTAGCCATCCCATCCCGCCCGCACACAGACCCTCCTTTCAGACCCGCCCTCCCGTTCCCTGGGACCCATTTCGGAGCCCTGGCTCTCTCTGGGCGGGAACCAGCGTGACGAATTCCGCCCAAGGTGTTGATTATCCATCCCAACCCAGCCTCTGGCTCGCCTCCCACTTCGCCCCGGCTCCCGAGGGTCCCCGGCTCCCACCTCCGGGCCGGGCGCTGGGGACGGCACCCCCAAGCCCCCCACCCGCCGGGCCCCGCGCTGCAGCTGCGGAAAGGAGCGCCAGCGTGCTCGGTGCCACGTCGGAGTTGGCTCCCGGGACGTTGCAGCTGCCTGCGCTGCAGCGCGCGGTCCCCACGCACGCCCTGCCCCCGGGCGGCGGCGAGGAGAGGGACGCGCGCCCTCCTCCCTCTGGGGTCCCCGAGTGCCACCGCCTGCGTCAGGGACCCCTGGCCCGAGTAAGGCTTCCGGAGCCGGGCAGAGCCCGGGCCGACCCAGCCTGACACTTTCCTGGGGTCCGGGGAGTGCAAAGGAGGGGAAGCGAGGGAAAGTGGGAGTGGCCGAGCGAGGCCGGTAGCTGCGAGGAGGTGGCAAAGGACCCTTCTTCTCGGGGGTCCTGGCTCTCCGGAGCTGGGAGCCCGGATCGCTTTAACCCTTTGCTTTCCAAGTAAGAAAAGGGTTTCCCACTTAAAAGTAAAAGCTGGGCTGTTCCAGGGTTTTCCTCCCCACGTAGGGTTGGGGGGAGGGGAAGAAGGGAAGGGATGGAAGGGGCAAGGGGATGGGGAGCGGCTGTGCGGAATACATTTTCCTTGCACTGGAAATTCTTGTTTCCCGACTTGGGAGCCCCTCTGAGGCTCCGGAAGATGAGGAGTGGAAAAGTACATCCCGGGACGTGCGGTCTTTCCCAGGCAGAGAGGTTACCTGTGTTCCCAGAAAGGCAGCGGATTTCGGGCGAGCGCCGCAGGGATGGGAAAAGACAGGGTGCCAAGCCTGAGAGTGATCTGAAATATCCCCTGATTTTCAGCCTGTTGGAAGTTGGCAGACCTCAAACTTTCCTGTCGAAAACCAGCTTTACAATTATTTAACACTTACGTGGATAATTTCTTCCCTCTCCCTGGCCTATTCGGGGGGGCCCTCCTGGTTCACCATATCGCGCCAGTGTAACGTACCTTGTTCAGCTCTTGGTCATAAAGTTGTCCTCAGCCTGTCTGTGTGGTCCCGGAGGGTCGGTGGCGGGCAGTTTCCAAAATTGAGGTAATAAGAGATCAGATGAATTTGAGACGACCGGCCAAAAAAAATAAAAAATTTAAAAACAACATTTAAAAAGGATGGAGGAGTCTTAAATGTTTGGTTCTCCCCACTTTAAAAGGAAAATCTCACTACTGTTCTTTTTAATACCTCCGTTGCACTTCAGTCTAATTCTTAAAAGAAAAAATTGTGCTTTAAAAATAAATTAACTTTATTTTATTTTATTTTATTTTTTGCTCCAGTTCCCCCTCCCTTGATATCGGAAAGTCTCTTTTCTTTTTCGTATCAAGAAAAGCCCGGTGAAGACTCAGCAGAACCCAGGAAGCGCAGAATCGGGAGAAAGTCTTTGGCTGGGGCTGGTTCAAGTCCCTGGTTCAATGGGCTGCTGGAAGCCAGGACTGGGTAATTCTTTCCAGACGTTTTGACTTCTCCTTCCTCGCTGTTGTTGCCTTTCTGCCTCCTCCAACTTAAGGGGGTCTTAACAAGTGAGCTGGTGGGTGTTTTAATAGGGCGGAGGAGGGAGTGGGGGGTGAGGGGAGTGGAGAAGGGAGGTGCGGACTGGGGAACCCGGAGGGGAGGGAACCGGGAGCGCGGGCGGGCGGGCGGGCGGGAGGCGGGGAGGGGTAGAGGAAGAAAGAGAAATTGGCCATTCAAAGCCCTCTCTGAGCTAGAGGCCGGTTCTAAACTCCAATGAATTCAATTAACTTGATTGCTAACGTGTGCAGAGAAATGCACTGCACATATGCTGGCCACCACCTGATTCCCTCCTTCCCTCCAGCGGTGGAGCGGGGAGGCCGCGCTTTGCAGACATCCCTGAACTCCAGTCTGAGTTACAAGGATTCCCTCTTCGCGAAAAACTCCCCACACTGTTTCACTAATTTGCTTTAAGGCCAAATGGTGCCCTTAGGCTAAGTAACAGCCCAGGGGAAAGATAGCTGGGGTGTGTGTGTGTGTGTGTGTGTGTGTGTGTGTGTGTGTGTACACACCTGGAAATTCGAAAGCCGGCTGCGACTCTAAATAAAATCAGCTACAGGTCTACCGCATGTTAACCCTTTCTTCCCAGGAGCTCAAAAG
This sequence comes from Neomonachus schauinslandi, assembly GCF_002201575.2. Lineage (NCBI taxonomy): Eukaryota > Metazoa > Chordata > Mammalia > Carnivora > Phocidae > Neomonachus > Neomonachus schauinslandi. The sequence goes on from NC_058406.1 coordinate 169,752,967, forward strand.
TTTCTGAGCAGATGTCAAGTCAGAGTCTCCCTTACACAGACGTTACCGTCTTGGGTGACGGAAAAAGTGGAAACATGATCATATTTTTTTTTCTTAACTTAAACCCCTAACGTAAAAATGCTCAAACAGCACGCATTATAAATAAAACATAAAATAAAAATCGTGCTCTGGAGAACTCGGACGTAGCGCGATGAGTAAAAGCCATTTCCAAGAGAATGGCTTGAATGGCTTTTGCTTCTTGCGAGCCTAAGAAGCTACCGAGTCAGAATGCTGCTATTTGCTCTGACACGCTCTTTTCTCAATCTCCTCCCCCCCCCCCCCCATGCCCTAAAGCTGGGAAGAGTTACTTTTCCCGGTTACTCTTTTCCCCTTATTTCTCTATGGTCCTCGCCAACACGTCTCCTGATGACTTAAAATGGACAGTAGGTGGCACTGTTGAGGAAAAAATGAGAGTGAATTTATAAATTCACCGATTTGGCCATTGACGGTTCCGCTGTAATTATTATAGGGTAAAAAGAGATTTTTCTTTCTTTCTTTTTTTCCTTCCCTTCCAAGGTTTCTCTGAAGTGTGGACTTATTTTCGAACTCGGCTAGGCCTTGAAAAGTGGGGTTTTGCTCCTTATCACATATTTTGGACAATAGTGAACAAGTCAAAACAGAAAAGTCGAGTAAAACTAGAAACGATGCTTTTCAACAAGTCGTGCAGGGTGTGGTGTTAGGGGATGTGCTTAGAGGTCAAGAATTTAATGGCAATACCAGGTAGTCAGCCAACCCAGTCCCCAGGGGCCGACCTGCAAAGTACCACGCATTTCCGCCCGCACCGCCCCCTCCTCCGGCGGTTACACCTCTGGGAAGCATTACCCCGGCCTGATGACTTCACACTGCTCTGGGGAAACCCACTTACTAATTTTCCTCTACAAACCTTCAAGGCTTCAGCCTTTGTTTGAACACTGCCTTAGGTGATTCAGCTCTTGAGGAACTGGCTTAAATTTCAGAGCACAATTTCATCCCACTTAGACTCCTGTTTCTTGAATTTTAGTTGTATGGTAGTTTTTAAATGCTAAGTTGTAATTTAAAATATATTATCTAGGGGCGCCTGGGTGGCTCAGTTGGTTAAGCGACTGCCTTCGGCTCAGGTCATGATCCTGCAGTCCCGGGATCGAGTCCCATATCGGGCTCCCTGCTCGGCAGGGAGTCTGCTTCTCCCTCTGACCCTGCCCCCTCTCAAGTGCTCTCTCTCTCTCTCTCATTCTCGCTCTCTCAAATAAATAAATAAATAAAATCTTTAAAAAAAGTAAAATAAACTATATTATCTAATTTATGTACTCTTACATATAATATGGATTAAACTTATTTAGGGGTAGGGTGAAAATCGTGGGTATCAAGTGTCTGGCTGTGGGACCCCACAGGAACACTTAACCTTAGCTCTAAATTTCCATGAATATTATATGTAATGCAGGATTGCGGATTCTTGCTTAGTAGCATTTAGCTGTCCCCATGCTAATAGTTCCAGCAATGAGAACATTTAGTAAAATGGGGTTTCTTTATTAAACAAAAACACATTTGTTGTTTGTCCCCTTGTACTTATAATTCATGGCCCATAAAGAAAAAGTAAAATGTTGCCTGACTATGGATGAATATAAAAGCTCATTACACATCCACGCATCAGCTCCCCCGACCTCAAGAGAATAGAGAAGAGGCCAGTACAATTTAAAGCCAGACATGAAAGTTCTTGAGGGTAGAATATTATATATATATCGGATTTTCTTAGGGAGGATCCAGGATAAGAGAGACCTGAAATTCAAACCCTTTCTTTGATGTGGCATTGTGTGATGTGGAATCCGTTTGTGTGATCCTGGAAGTGTATTCACCTCACTAGACCTTTATTTCCTAGTTGATAAATGACGAAAATAGCTGATTTACAGAGTTGTTATGATGGTATAGTTAAATTATAGTAAGAGATTCATATAGGGCCTAACGTCTCCTCTGAGGTAATGTAAGCCAGTGGTTCCTCATGTAACCCAGTGGTTTCTAATATAAACATTGTGCGTATTCAAAAAACATTAGCACCCTTCTCCTGGCTTTCTATTCTTTACATTTTTCTTGGTAAGCATTAACTCAGGTTTTATCCCAAGTTCATTTATTTGACCTACTTCCGCTTTCTGCTGTCCCCTCGCTGACTCTCTCGGACTGAATTATTCTGTGTGCCCGTGGACATACCCAAACCTTCGCATTTAACCAAAATTCCTTTCTGAGTCCCAAGCCTGAATTAGGGCTACCAGCCATCCAGTACTGATTCACAAGCAACAGATTAGGGGACATGAGATCCAGTTTCACAAAAAAGCTATGACACCAACCAACTGAATAAAATTTGAAAATTAATTTAAATTTTAACTTCTATTTTAAACATGAGCCATTTGGATCAGAAGATGACAGATGTTTCAGGTTTTGACGGATGTTTCAGGTTAACTCATACCTTATCCAACGTTTTCAGCTCTACAAGACAATGTGGCAAAGAACTTTGGAGGTAAGAGTTTTACTTCAGTTAATGTGAGTTAGCAGTATATTGTTGCTGATCTCCTCCTTCCTGCATCACAAAAGAAGTGCTCCTTATGTCTGAGAGGCAGGTTCCAGAAAAAGGATTTAGTACCTTCACAATTCTATATATAAGTGATTCTCAAACTTGTTGGTGTCACGCACCTCTATACACTTAAAAATTATTAAGGACTTCATAGAACTTTGTTTATATGGGTCATATCCATCAATATTTACCATATTAGAAATAAAAGCTGACTGAAAAGTTTAAAAATATTTATTAGTTCATTTAAAACAGTAACAAAAACAATGGCCTGTCAACTTAATAACGCTTGTGTGAAATGTAACATTGTTTTCCATTTTTGCAAATCTCTACTAGCTGGCTTAATAGAAGACAGCTGGATTCTCGTATTTGCTTTATCATCCAATTGTTTTGACTGAAGTATATAAAAAAAATCTGGCTTCAATTGGAAAATGGAGAAGTATCTTAGTAGTCTTTTTAGATAGTCTTTGATTGTCAAAACTTGACAAACAGTATTTTTTTTATTTTTCAAGTAAACACTACCCTCAACGTGGGGCTCAAACTCATGATTCTGAGAGTGGCATGCTCATGCTCATGCTCTAGGGACTGAGCCTGCCAGACACCCCAACACAGTAATTTTATAAAGGCAAGTTGCAATGTTGTATCTAAAACAACAGGAATGAACTGTGTGTACTCTGTTACATTAAAATCTGTTGGTTTAGCTTACACTTTAAATGCATCTTTTAAAACCACTCATGAATTTATATCCTGAATTGATTCTTTGGAAAATACCATTTCACTGAGTTACGCAGATTTTCCAAATGTTGATATATTTCATTATTCCGTGTACGTGTGAGATGTAACATTCTCTAAACCCTAAGACTGTACCCCACTGGGGATTAAAACAGCATTTTTCAGCTTTACAAGATATAGAACTCTGTGAGTCTGAGTTGTGCAAAGATGGAAAGAGATTGACCTGGAATTTAGTTTTCTAGATCCCAGTTTGGATGATGTGAAGGAGTTTCCAGTAATCACATGGAAATTGGACTTCTTACTTTTAGTGTTAATTCCAAGGCTAAACTCTTGAGGCTCTAGTATTAATTCAGACCAAATTTTGAAGAGGGCATGGCTAACTATGTTTTATGACTAAATTTGAAGATGTGGATAGGGGGAGATAATGGAAGCATCTATCAGACACCCAGGGTTTTAGAATGAACGCATTGGAAGAGATCAAAATGCTTATTGATTCATTGATCTAGGTAGAAGAGGGTACTTTATTTCTTATTATAATTATAGTTTTTGAACATCTCACCATATCAGAGTAGTAAATTACCAATTGTTGATGATTTCAAATTAGATACTGAGTATTATTAGAGGTTTGCTTTAGGGATTATGCAAATGAAAGAAAAGGGACAAAAATTCCTTTCTCATCAGACACTATTTATAATTGTCTTCTTTTTTTTTTAAGGTTGAACTTTTATGGTTCTTTTCTTTGATTTTTTTTATTGTTATGTTAATCACCATACATTACATCATTAGTTTTTAATGCAGTGTTCCATGATATATTGTTTGTGCATAACACCCAGTGCTCCATGCAGAACATGCCCTCTTTAATACCCATCACCAGGCTAACCCATCCTCCCACCCCCCTCCCCTCTAGAACCCTCAGTTTGTTTCTCAGAGTCCATTGTCTCTCATGGTTCATCTCCCCCTCCGATATCCCCCCCTTCATTCTTCCCCTCCTGCTATCTTCTTCTTTTTTTCTTAACATATATTGCATTATTTGTTTCAGAGGTACAGATCTGTGATTCAACTGTCTTGCACAATTCACAGCTCTCTAGCATGTCTTTCCACGGGTGAGGAAACTAGCTTTAAAATATGGGGCGCATGAGTGGCTCAGTCGTTAAGCGTCTGCCTTCGGCTCAGGTCATGATCCCAGAGTCCTGGGATCGAGCCCCACATCGGGCTCCCTGCTCTGCAGGAAGCCTGCTTCTCCCTCTCCCACTCCCCCTGCTTGCGTTCCCTCTCTCGCTGTGTCTCTCTCTGTCAAATAAATAAATAAAATCTTGAAAAAAAAAGAAAAGAAAAAGAAAAAAAGAAGGGTGCCTGGCTGGCTCAGTCAGTAGAGCATGAGACTTCCAGCCCCACATTGGGTGTAGAGTTTACTTAATATATGTTTATATGTAATTTTTTTAATTAAAAAAAGCTTTATATTTTGGAACTTTACCTTAAATCACTGAATATAGGGGAGCTTTGCTTTCATATTATTGGATTATTTAAATTTTTAAAATTACATCCAGACTCCTATGTATTTCAGACTGGAGCGGAGACAAGTTCTTTTACACAGCCTAAAGGACACGTTTATCACTTGCATTTTTCTGACTCCGATTACAGAAAAGGACAGAACTATTTAACCTCCTTGATTTAAATGCCAACAATTTCTGTCAACAAGGGTTTGTAATTTACATGACAAATCAATAAAAGCAGAAAGTGCTACTCAAGGGGGAAGCCTGTAGTCTAATTGTCCTTTGATATTTTAGTAGTCTTAATCATAATGACTAAGGAGAAGAGGTTATAATGTCTGGTGTCCACAAGCAGTTGCTAATAGTCTTAATTGTGGAATTAGAGTAAGTAGTCACAGTATTTAAATTATCTGCCTTGGAGATTTCAACTTATTCCTGAGAAGATTAACAAGCTTTCCAGCCTTTTAAAAAAATCTTAAAAAGGATATGCTTAATTTCTAGAAACTAATTTATTTCTTATTCTTACTTATTACAAACTAATTTATTTCTTACTAGTTGTTACAGTTTTCTAGGTGGAGAGATCCTTTTTATGTAATGAAAAAAAAAAGTGATTCTATTCCCAGAAAAGTGAATTACTCGATCAAAATTTTTCATACTAGTTCAGGAGTTTCATAGATTACTTTCCCCAAAACCTGTTCATGGAGGAACTGAAAATCCACTTGTTCCAAAGAAGTATTACTCAGTCTTTGGAAAGACTGCATCTTCCTAATTCATTGTAAACCACACCATATACTTCAAGGTTGAAAAAGAAGACAAAGGGGGGGAAAAACTAAATGAACCTTTTCTTTTCTCTAATGATTCACATTAATTTTCTTTTTAAATCATAAATTTGGGGGAGGGGAAATCTCAAATTAAAGGAATTTTAGGCATTTGGGAGAAAGCCCTTCAAAGGGAATATGAACCTGGAAATACAAAGTTTTTCAAGAATCCATTACATTTAGGCTTCCTTGGGCATTGAGACCTGATTTTGTATTTTTAGGAAAACAACAACATCCCAAAGTGATTGCAAACTTTGTGGGTTAAGAAGCCTGCCTTCAAATACAGGTGGCTGAAATCTTTGGGAGGAAAAAAAAACCCTGAACCCATTCAGTAAAGTGAGACTTCCTACTTTTATCCAAGAGAGGTGTTAGCTCCAAGACCCAATTAGCTGAATTACCATTCCAATGGCACCTGAGGGCTGGTCCTGCCGCTATCAGGCCTAAAAATACCATTAAGAGGTGTGACTCCATGCATTGCATTAGTCACTTCCTGCCTACCGTAGGTATCAGGATAATTTGGGGATAAAACTGGCAACTGAGCTGCTACTCGAAAGAATTACATTTTTTTCCTGAATTATGCAAATGTTCTCACCCACAGCATTTTCTTTCGAGTGTTTTAAAGTTACGAAGTTCAACCCAGATCTCTGTGGTTTTGAGAACTTAGTAGGCCATGGTTCCATCTATGTATTATGCTGAAACCAAGAACCAGGACACATTTTGACTTGGGTCCTGACTCACCTCTTGCAGATAGCACCTGGTGTTTGTTCGCACCAAATTTGTCAAGCTTCTAATTAAGCAATTTGGGAAGTAGCCTTATTGTTTGTTTTGAAAAGCCGGGTGTCTGCACCCGGTGACAAAAAATTTAAAAACTCTCTACACATGTGGATGGAGGGTGGCCTCCATGGCAGTTACCTGGCTGCTTTTAAAAATACAGATTCGGTGTCCAAACCCCAGACCTCCTTCATCCGAATCTATAGCAGCGAGTCCTGGGAACGTGCCTATTTTGAAAAATTGCATAGGTAATTTTTATGCAGTCTGATGCTTGGAAACTTCTGCTTTAGAGATGTTTGTAGATGGAGAGATCATTTCCTGGGCTTTTTACACATAGTTCTTTAAGATTCGATTTTTGTTCCTAACTCTCCTTGGATAACAAGAGTAAAGTGGCGCCTGGGTGGTTCAGTCAAGCGTCTGCCTTCAGCTCAGGTCATGATCCCAGGGTCCTGGGATCGAGCCCCACATCGGGCTCCCTGCTCAGCGGGAAGCCTGCTTCTCCCTCTCCCACTCCCCCTGCTCCTGTTCCCTCTCTCATTGTCTCTCTCTCTGTCAAATAAATAAATAAAATCTTAAAAAATAAAAATAAAAATGCTTCTTTTGCAGAATACAACTGCTATTGAATTGTGAATTCCAAAGAATTTCTTTTAATGACAGCATTTTTGTTTTGATGAGGTTTATATCATCAGTACGTTGTCTGCTTGCATCTGAATCCAGTGATTTCTACCACCACTGAGGTAATAGCAAGTATGAAAGTGAGAACTCTAACCTCGCATTACCCATTTGGGGCAAAACCATACAGTATCGGGCAAACTGCTTAATTCTCTATGCCTCAGTTTCTCTCTTATGTAAAACGGGCATAGTAGTAAAACTTGACCTTAGAAGTTCATGTGGGAAGTAAATAAAATTATCCATCTTAAGCTCTGATAAGTGTGCAGTGTTAATCATATTATTGGTGTCATTGAAAACAATGTTAAGTTGGAAGACAAGTAGCCAAGAACTTGTTCCTTCATTGCTGTGGAGATGTCCAGCCTCCCTTGTTCTGGTAGGCTTCCTGCTCCTGTATATTTCTAGATCTGCTCAGAATTCAAAATGTTTAAAAACTGGTCAAATCTTGAAGATTTAAAAGCTGCAGATTTGGTTTTTAATTCCTGAAGAAAATCTTTTTAAGGGACGAATTGAGTACCAGCAGCAAGTACGCAGTTCATAAGGAATTTGCTATGGAAGTATTCACCAAGTCCACCTACATTATAAGAAGCCCCACATTTAAGAATTAAAAGCCAAATTTAAAATACTTCTTTGAAAGAACTGAATGTTCTTTTTCTCCCATGATATATTTACCAAAAGAAGCCAATTTAGATGGAGCATCGGGTTTTGAGCACACCCTTGCTTTACACCTATGTTTCCCGCTGAATGTTCTGCAGTGCTGAGAGGTCAGGTGACCTCTTGCCCCGGGTCACACACAATGAGTCAGTGATTCAGGCCTGACTGAATCAAGGATTTTTATGCCCGGGCTTCTGGCAAGTTTCTTTGGTAGGAGTGTCCATAAATAAATGGTTAACTGAGATAAATATTTACACTTCTGTTTTTAGAGCAAAGAAAAGGGATACATTTGCTATTTTTTTGCATCTTTATTAAATTTAAATTTCTAAATAAAATTAAAAAACATATTTCTAAATATAATAACTCAAACATGGCTTCCCAGCTGCCTTCTAAATAACTAAATTTATGCTGTTTGACTATACTGAGTTGGAAGTATAGCAGAAGAGTTTCTCTCTTGGAAATTCTGGCCAATTTGGTCTACTCTCTGTCATCACTCTTCAGTTTGAGTTATTGTGTCCATTGTTGCCAAGTATTCATTCCCCAAAAGTTTATTGATTATCTACTATGGGCTATTCTACAGTCTGGCCGCTAGCATATGCAGGACCCAACACAAGGGTACTAAGGAAGGCTTACACACCATACGTCTAAATGCCTAATATTTATAAATCAAACTGACTTCTTTTTTCCCACTCCTGGCTGCATTCTATAATGTGACGTGTAACCGAACCAACGTGAGTTCACTACTTGGTGAGTCAAAAACTGCACCGGGTTGAGTTGTACAAAGAAAACTTTTGTTCGCAGTAAATAAGGAGATCACAGAACGGTTTCCAAAGCCATGGCTCCCCAAGAGAGGATGAATGGGTTCCTTTTGTTGAGGGTTCTGGTGAATATTTAGATAGGGAAGCCCTGCCATAGCAGGTAGAGGCCGGCATAAGAGGGCTCATGCACCTTAAGAAAACGTGCCTACACTTACGTTGTATATTATGTAAATGAGGCTGAGGCTCCTCCTTGGGTGGAGATTTTAGTATTATAATGAAGTAAAGGTAACGGTGGGTCATTCCAGAGGTCGCTCCATGGCGCTAGTCTGGGGGGTCTGGTGGGGCTCGAGGTCTTGTCAGGGTAGTCACCATCACCTGAGGGGTGGCTTGGGGTTTCATTTGGCTGAGTTAAGAGGTAAGCTGGCAGGAAGAGCTTAAGGAAAAATGTGGGACAAACATTAGTAAGTGTAAGCAGGTGGGCAGTAAATGTCAGGTCTTGGGGTCTAGCTGGTGACGATGGGCCTTGAACACATGCACTGAATACCAGCTTACACATCCAAGTGCATCCACAGTTCCGGACATCAGGCACCACTGCACCATTCTTTGGACCTCTGCCCTCCAAACTAGGGTAGAAGCTTCTGCTAGCCCTGGAAGTAGGCTCAGAAATAAGGCCTTTCCTGCTTGAGTCTAAGGGTGGTATGGCCAGGAGCCAGACCAGGGCAGCCATACAAGACTAAAATTTTCCACTGTGCAATCTGAGTATATCGTTTTTCTAAAATATCACCACTTTTCATTGTCAACTCAGCAAAGGCCCAAATTCTTAGTCTGATCTGGCCTTAAACTTTCCAACCCGATAGCACACTTTTCCATTTATAGAGTTAAAAAGAAAACCACAGGTCCAAAATGGTGTCACTTAGGCCAAGTCACCAAACCTGGGCTTAATACCTAACAAACCTCAATGCAGTTTCAACTTCCCCCAGAAATGTAAATCTTGACAAGTCAGTCAGGAATTTTCTGATCAACACCAATGAGGTAACCTATCACATGGGGCCCCTCCATCCCCCCCCCCAGAAATGAGGTAACCCACCTAATAAGAACCCCTGCCCTTCTCCCTAAGGGAATGTGACCTTGCCTGGAACAATACTTTCTTTTGCTAATAACTTCTCACCCAACCTCTTTCCTATAAAAACCTATTTTGTACACCTCCTCAGAACCCCCCCTCTGCTTGCTAGATGGGATGCTGCCCCATTCATGAATCACTTAATAAAACCAATTAGATCTTTAAATTTACTCTTTGACTTTTTGTTCTTTAACACCAGTGTACTCGTGGTAAACGAGGTAGAGCCTGTTTCCATCTCAGTAACTTATACTCTATTTGTTCTTTCTGCCTAAAATATTTTTTCTGTCTCTGCCTGGCTTGATATTCTTTAGGGAACTCCACGCTATTCTATCAGACTTATCCCTTACTAAGTCTCTAGTTATGTGCTTAAACTAGTTTGGTTGTGATGTCTTGAAGACTAGTCCTGTACCATTCACTTTCTTTCAGTTCTTTGAAAAGAGCTTTTTTTATTTTATTTTTATTTTTTTTTTAAAGATTTTATTTATTTATTTGAGAGAGAGAGAATGAGAGACAGAGAGCACGAGAGGGAAGAGGGCAGAGGGAGAAGCAGACCCCCTGCTGAGCAGGGAGCCCGATGCGGGACTCGATCCCGGGACTCCAGGATCATGACCTGAGCCGAAGGCAGTCGCTTAACCAACTGAGCCACCCAGGCGCCCGCTTTTTTTATTTTTGTAGAAAGTATGCTTATTTGTTGTAAATGAATCACACCACAATAGAGGGCATAAAGAGAATAAAAACTCAGAAATGTTGCCAATTTTTTCATGTAGACTCACGGGTTGATGTATAGAAGTTACACAAAGAGGAACATTGATCTTTTGTACCTTTTTTCCTATTGATATAGAGATCTACATAGTCTTTTTAAATGACTATTATTCTACACTAGCATTACTTTAGAATTGATTTAACCAATCTCTCTTTCTTCACTGTTTATTTTATTCTCTGTTATCTATTATAAAAAAATATTGTAAGACATGTTCTTCACTTTAAACAGTTCCAGTCATGTACAATTATCCCCTTGGGATAAATTCTTTAAACTGAGTTTCTATCCTTTTTTTTTTTTAAAGATTTTATTTATTTATTTGACAGAGAGAGAGACAATGAAAAAGGGAACACAAGCCGGGGGAGTGGGAGAGGGAGAAGCAAGCAGGCTCCCTGCGGAGCAGGGAGTCCAATGTGGGGCTCGATCCCAGGACCTGGGATCATGAACTTAGCCAAAGGCAGACGCTTCATGACTGAGCCACCCAGGCGCCCTGAGTTTCTATCCTATCAAAGCAATTGTGCCACTCACTTTTGTATCTCTTGGAGCGCCCGATGTGAAACCTTAAAAATAATAGATATTAAATAAATGTTGGCTACATAAATAAATTCATCAGTAAATTAGCAATTGATTACTTAATATCTATTTATATAACTGACCTAATGCAGTACTGTAATCGGAAGTTCTGGGAGGAGCCCATCTGGATTTATGCTACTTGTTTACCTGAATAAAAACCCCATGAAAGAAAAGAAAAAAGGATATAATAAGGCTTAAAATCAAAAGACTGAGGTACCTTTGCAGTGACACACTTCATTACCTGCAGTTTTGGGGTTTTTTTTTTTTAGATTTATTTTATTTATTTGAGAGAGAGGGAGAGAGAGCACATAGGCTGGGGGGGAGAATGTGGGGAGGGGCAGAAGGAGAGAGAAGCAGACTCCCCGCTGAGCGGGGAGCCTAGGGGGGGGCTCTATCTCACAAACCTGAGATCATGACCTGAGCTGAAACCAAGAGTCAGACGCTCAACTGACTGAGCCACCCAGGTGCCCCCATTACCTGTGTTGATTTGATATTCTTACCAAAGCTATGAAAAGATAAAGCTGATCTCATTGCCTCTATTTTGCAGAGGAAGAACTTGGATAGAAGAAACGATTTGACCAAGGTTACCTGACTTACAGAAGGAGCCCCACACTTTGTTTTCCCTCCAGTCTAGTGTTTTCTCAAATACACCACTTTGCTTTTTAACTAAATAATGGCTTTCCACCACTACATCCTAATGAAGAATTCTGCCACAGGTATTGGCTTCTTAGAATCACTGTTTGTGCAGGCGGTCTCTCCTTTTGCCAGTGGGAAAACACAAATGGGAGAAGAACAACCTTCTGTTTCTTCAATGGCCTCCAACAAACCAGTGACACCTGAGGGCGATTCATTTTTTCATTTGGTGAAGATTGCAAGTTTGTTGAAAATCTTGTCACTTGTTTCGATGAGGAAGCAATGTGTGCTGCCTAAGTAGGCAATAGTTTTTAAGTAAAAACGTGTTAATTCATTTTAGGCAGGGCCAGATTCTGCCCTATTCTTTGACTAATCCCTAGTATCTAGCATACTGCCCGGTATGTGTTAGATCGTAAACGTATACATATTTATATACAAGGAGGGAAGGAGCTAAGAAGAAAAGGAGTCTAGTGCTGCTATCTTCTACAAAATATTATTCTTTAACAATAACTGTCATTGGCTTATTTTTATTTTGATAGATGGAATTTTAATCATCCCAAACATCCACAATAACTGACCCAAGTAAGATTAGATCAATCTTCAAAGGTTCTTTGTTCTTTTATCTCTCTCCAAATACTCCTTTTATATTTTGAAATATGGGCTCTAATCTAAAAGGCTAAGAGTTTTTATTTGGGGGGGAAATGGTGTCATTAGGATCAGTAGGGGAAAATGATTGTGGTTTAAAAATAATTGTTTAAACAAATTGGCGTAAATCGTGCTTCTTCTTTCACAAGTACTCCTATTCTTTGTAGAGACTAACATAAAAATGTTTTCTTTTGCTATAAAAATAATATCAAGTTGAAATAAATATAATTATATATAATGTATAAGACAAATTTATATAACAATATAAACATACAAAGAAATACAGATATATATAAATACAGATACATATAATATTTATATATAAATACAGATATATATAAATTCTTTCTCCCCACCCGCACATGTATCCACATTCTTTAAATAAATTGACCATAAAGGGAGAATTTACTAGGCAGTCCCGATTTCAAATATTCTAAAGCTTTATTCACTTAATATATAGCATACCATTCATATAAGTCTTGAGTCTAGGAGAAAAGTGGCTTCAATGCCTACAGCTAATAGAAATAACAGGATCCTACAGGATAATAAGGAAACTTATTTGCATATATCAGTCAGCTGAGACTAAGTTATACTACAGTACAAAAAATGACCCCAAATCACAGTGACTTATGAAAGCAAAGGTTTCTTTCTCACTCTATTTGTGTGATTGACTGAGGCTCTGCTTCATGGCTTTTATTTTGGTGTCTAGGCTGAGAGAACAGCTCCTGCCGGGGACATTCAAAGGAAAAAGAGAAGGTGTTAGAGGAGGCTGGAATCCGGGAAGCTTGTGCTCAGAAGTGCTTCTGCTCATAGTTCATTGGTCTAAACAAGTCACATGGTCAAAACTGACATCAAACGGGTGGAAAGTCTAATTCTTCCACAGGGAGGAGCCCTCCAAAGGGATAGGACCTTAGGGAGAGGAATGGCAACTATACTGCATTTATTATGTTGTGCAGTGATACCCTCTGGTACGTCCTCCCAGCTAGAGTTTAGGAAGTCATCTTTTTGTCTGCCACTTGACTCTTTCAATGAACACTCAAGTTGTTTTAATTTCATACACTTCTCAAATCTAATCTCCCCTCTGTAACTCGCCTACCAGTCCATTGTTCAGGTCCTCAGTATTTATACAGGTCTTCCGATCGTAGATTAATTCCATATATAGCCACCACTGTGAAGTATGCAGAGTGCACAGATCTAAAATGTCATTTTTCTCTCCCCGCCTCTCTCTCTGGCAAATAAATAAATAAAATCTTAAAAAAAAGGGGGGGGGGGCGCCTGGGTGGCTCAGATGGTTAAGCATCTGCCTTCCGCTCAGGTCATGATCTCAGGGTCCTGGGATCCAGTCCCACATCCGGCTCCTTGCTTAGCAAGGAGCCTGCTTCTCCCTCTGCCTGCCACTCCCCCTGCTTGTACTCTCCCCCCTTCTCTCTCTGGCAAATAAATAAATAAAATCTTTAAAAATAAATAAATAAATAAATAAATAAAATGTCATTTTTCTGGGGCACGTGGCTGGCTCAGTTGGTAGAGTTTGTGGCTCTTGATCGTGGAGTCATGAGTTCAAGCCTCATATTGGACATAGAGCTTACTTTAAAAAATCAACTGGAATTAGTAAAAGCTTTAAAAAAAAACAATGTTATAAAAATATGTCGTTTATTTTCACAAATATAATTGTATGGTAAATAGAACATATGATACCAGAGGTAAAAATAAGTCCAACTGTATTTTTAGAAGTCCAATTATAATAGCAATATAGTAGACCTAAATGTATTAAGTTTACTTGGATAAAAAGCCAGATTTCCATTTTGCCTATCACACACACACACACACACACACACAAACGCACACAGAACTCTACCACTTTTTTCCCGAAACAGACACATTTTCAACAACACCAAAAAAAGCCAAGCCAAAAGAGGGAAAGAAAGAAAGAAAGAACGAACTAATAGAAATTTGGAAACGGTGGATAATACACACCAAATGAAAGCCACAATAGCAATTTAATATCAGTTGCTACTTTATTCTATTTAGTAGTAAAATTGTAGGTACTTCTGTTTCCTATATTTTTTATTTATTGTGGCAATTAAAAATATCCTTTTTTGTCTCTTAGTCATATAAATTTGTAAATCAGTAGTGGTAGTAAAATAAATGTGGAATTTTAAGAACATGTAAGTGAATCTAAGTTAGTATGTAAGAATTTTTTAAAAATTTCTCTCATACTCATTTAGATATTTCTTCTTTTCTAAAGCAGGCATGTAGAACTATAAATTTCCCTCTCAACACCGTTTTAACTACTCCCCACATGCTTTGATGTGCTGTATTTTTATTTTCATTCCATTCGGTATATTTTCTTATTTACCTTGAAAGTTCCTCTTTGACCCATGGATTATTTAAAAGTATGTGGTTTAGTTTCCACATGTTTGGTGGTTTTCTTTCCTTTCTGTTATCAATTTCTAGTTTGATTCCACTGTGGCAGAAAACACACTTTGTATGATTTCATTTCTTTTAAATGTTTTGAAACTTGTTTTATGGCCCATGATACGATCCATCTAGCAGTATTTTTTGTGGACACTTGAATATATTCCACTCTTGATGAATGGAGTGTGAATAGTGTTGGTTGATGGTGTTGTTGAGTTGTATTGTTTTTCTGATTTTCTGTCTGGTTCTCCCAATTGTTGGGAGAGCAATATTGGAAGTTTCTAACTGTGTGAATTTGTCTGTTTCTTCTTTCAATTCTATTATTTTTTCCTTCACAGATTTTGAAGCTTTGTTGTTTGATGCAAACACATTTAGGATTAATTTTTCTTGTAGATTGATCTTTTTATCATTATGTAATATACCTCTTTTTAAAAAAATCTATTTATTTTTATTTAAATTCAATTAACATATAATGTATTAT
This sequence comes from Neomonachus schauinslandi, assembly GCF_002201575.2. Lineage (NCBI taxonomy): Eukaryota > Metazoa > Chordata > Mammalia > Carnivora > Phocidae > Neomonachus > Neomonachus schauinslandi. Next base: position 169,768,064 of record NC_058406.1, read on the forward strand.
TGGTTTCAGAGGTAGAGGTCAGTGATTCATCAGTCTTATTTAATACCAAGTACTCATTACATCACGTGCCCTCCTTAATGTCCATCACCCAGTTAACCCATCCCCCCACCCTTCTCCCCTCCAGCAACCCTCAGTTTGTTTCCTATGCTTAAGAGTCTCTTATGGTTTGTCTCCCTCTGATTTCATCTTGTTTTATTTTTTCCTCTCTTCCCCTATGATCCTATCATTATATAATATACCTCTTACTACATGGTAATTTTTATTGCTTTGAAATCTACTTTAGTTGATATTAATACAGCTATTTCTGCTTTCTTTCAATTTTTTTTTAAGATTATTTTTAAGTAATCTCTACCGAATGCGGGGCTCATACACAACACCAAGATCCAGAATTGCATGCTCCATCAACTGAGCCAGCCAGGTGCCCCTACTTTCTTTTACCATTTATAAGATTTATCTTTTTCCATTCATTTACTTTTAACCTACTTGTATCATTATATTGGAAGTAAGTTTCTTGTAGAGTGCATATACTTGCACCATGTGTTTTTTTTTTTAACCTACTCTGCTTATTTGTATCTTATAATTGGTGTACCTTACATTTACATTTAATGTTATTGATATGTTGGGGCTTAAAGTCCACCATTTGAAATTTTCTTTTCTTCTCTCTGTTTTTCACTTCTGTCTTTTTTCCTTTCCTTCCTATGGATTGCTTAAACATTTTTTTTTATTCCATTTTGATTCATTTATAGTTCCTTCAGTTTATATCTTTTTTTAAAGATTTTATTTATTTATTTGATGCAGAGCAGCAGCAGAGGGAGAGGGAGAAGCAGGCTCCCCGCTGAGCAAGGGGCCCATGTGGGACTCAATCCCAAGACCCTGGGATCCTGACCTGAGCCAAAGGCAGACACTTAACCAACTGAGCCACCCAGGCACCCAGGTTCATATCTTTATATAACTTTTTTAATGGTTGCTGTAGATACTACATTATATGTATATATATATAATTTATCACAGAATACGGGTGTTGAAATTTTATCAGCTTGAGTGAAATGTAAAAACCTTACCTCCCCTTTGTGTCCCTTTAACTTCCACCTTTTATAATTGTCATAAAAACTTCCTCTTCACAAATATTGGATCTTTTGTGACAGTCCCACAGGTTGCTACAGCTCTGTTCTTTTTATTTTTTCTGTCTATATTCTTTCTGTTTTCCAGAAACAGACTTTTCAAGGTCTTCTTTTGTTTATCTTGTATGTAATTTCCGAGGTTTTTAGTTGTACTTCATAGGAGAAATAAAGAAAAGTTTATCTACTCTGTCTTCTTAGAAGTAGAAGCTTACCCTATTTTTGGCCGTTATTATTGTGATTACTTTAAAACGATACATAAATTAATAGAACATTGTGTGTGTCGGGGGGAATAAATAGATCTATAAAAACTAACGTTGTTTGAAATAATGGCTATCAAATTAGGTATGGATGAGAAACTATTAAATATATTGACGGTTTCTGCATTGAGATGATGTTCTAAGTGTTTCTAGAGTTCTCACTCCGCCCTATGGAAACCAAAACTGAAATTATAGAAGTTGAATTACTGATATGGCTCATAAAAGGTAGATGGCATAGATGAGTTGACTTATGCTTCTTCTCTTCTCCAAAATGCCATAACTATACATCAAAAGACTGACAAATTAAAGTGCATTTACATGCAAAGTTAAACTAAAATATAATATTTATTTAATTTTTTAATACCCAAACTTTTTAAATCTTGATTGGGAAGGACAAGTGAGATAAGAATTCTTTATATGCTGCTCAAATTTGATTTCCCACCTTTAAATGTATCCCTTTCAACTAGCTGGACTGAAGAAGTTAAGTTGTCCCTTAGAAAATTTTAGATTTTTCCTACAAAATTTAGATTTTTTCCTTCCTACTGGACTGCACTGTATTTATTGCTTTTCTTACAAGACCTAGATCATTGTTGACTGAACTGTAAATGGCTTTGACAGGTAACTGAGAAAAATCCACCCAAAGAGCAATTTTAACTTAATATGAATGTATTTGTAACTTACCTTTTAAAATATTCCTTTTATGAGATCTGATCCTCATGTTGCACAGGGGTGCACGTACGCACGCACGCACACACACGAATATGTATCATAAAACAAAGCTGGCTATATCCTTGCACCTGCAACTTCTGGGTGGTAATAACTTGAATTACATTGAAACCCATGTGATGGAGATATTAATTTCTCTACTCTCTTTGGACAGTGGAACAGATGCTGTTTTAAACTTCAAAGGACCTTGACTACTTTCTGCATTTCATTAATGAACAACAACTTTTCACAGCTTGGCTAAAAAAAAAAAAAAATCTAACAAAACATACAAAGGAAAAAGACCAATGAGGAATCCATCAGTCTTTTCCTTCTGAAATGTTTTTTAGGGATAGAGAGGAAGTCAAACTCAAAACATTTGATCTTTCCCAGGAAACTGGACTGGACTGTATTTATTGCTTTTCAAATCTGACAGTTCATCCTGTGGCCTCACATCACGGTAAGGGACCCAAATGTATGAGGAGAAGATGGGTTTGGGGAGATAATTTGTTAAAGAGTTGGATAAAAAGGAAAACCCAATTGGTGATAAATGTTCCTTTTTTTTTTTTTTTTCCCCTGTACTATCTTATCTAATTCTGGCTGTTGAGGTTAGCTCAGGTAATGCTTACAGTTTGAAGAGAGTAGACAAAGAAAAGAATAAAAACTCAATAGTTTTGAGTATTCTGATAGAGTCTGTAGGTTCTGAAGAGTAGAACGTAGGTTGATTACTGTTCTAACCAAAAAAATTAAGAAAATTAGAAATTCTAAATTTCTATAACATTGACCGATATATTACAGGGGATTTATTTTTTTATATCAAGAGATTACTTATTTGTTAGTTTTGTACCCACAGTTACAAATTTCTTCAAGAGAAGCAGATGAAGGTTTGGGTTCTAAGTTTACCAGACACAGATTGGAATACCAGCTCCACCATTTAATAGCTGTGTCATCTTGAGCAAGGAACTTGACATTACCAACCTTTTGTTTTTGTAAAACTGTTGTGGTGATAATGGCCTATAATCTCTTAATCAAAACTCAGGATCAGCTGTGTTTTGGAATTTAGAAGTAAAATATATAGTTTTTATGTATAAACTTTAAAAAAAATTTATTTATTTATCTGACAGAGAGAGAGAGAGCACAAGCAGGGGGAGGGGCAGAGGGAGAGGGAGAAGCAGTCTCCCTGCTGAGCAGAGAACCCCTACAGGGGGCTTGATCCCAGGACCCCGAGATCATGACCTGAGCTGAAGGCAGACACTTAACTGCCTGAGCCACCCAGGTGCCCCTTTATGTAGAAACTTTCATTGAGAAGGTGGTTCAATATAATCTGGATATTCATTAGACTCCTAGTTAAGCATTTTTCATACACCATGAGTAATACAAAAATGGATAAAACTATCCTCTCTGTCTAGCGGCTTACAGTTCTGTATAACAAATGCAGATGACTAGAATGCATTATTAAGTTTCCTTATAGAGTCTATGGAAGCTCAGAGGGAGAAAATGAATTCTGATGGAATGGGGTGACTCAAGAAAAATTATAAAAAGAGGTCGTATTTGGACTTATTCTTCAATTTCATTAACTTTTCATTAATTATTTTTACTACTCTAGTTCATTTTGTGTATGTGTGTGTGGTTTCCTTCTCTTTTGTGAAAACAGCTACACTACTCACTCACATCACTACAGATTCAAATCCTGTGTAAATAGCACTCAAGTACTTTTATCAGCTAGGTCCAGCTTCAGTCTAAAACCCCAAACACCATGGTCAGTTGTTACAGGTGTTCCTTAATTAACTTCCTAGTAATGAAACATGTTTTTCTTTTTGTAATGGCCTTCCGAACATAGCTTTATTAGAGTATTTTATTTTTATTTTTTTATTAATACGATTTATATATTATATACATTGATCTGTTTTATGTGCCCAATGCAATGATTTTTTTTTTCAGATTTTATTTTTAAGTAATCTCTACACCCAATGTGGTGCTCGAACTTAAAACCCCGAGATCAGTAGTCGCATGCTCCACTGGCTGAGCCAGCCAGGCATACCCAATTCAATGATTTTTTAAGGAAATTGATGGAATTGTACAACTGTCCCCACAATCCAGTTATAAAACATTTCCATCATCCTAAAAAGATACAATTTAGAAGTTTTGGGGTACGCCTGGGGGGCTCAGTCCATTAAGAGGCTGCCTTCAGCTTGGGTCATGATCCCAGGGTCCTGGGATTGAGCCCCGTGTTGGGCTCCCTGCTAAGCAGGGAGCCTGCTTCTCCCTCTCCCTCTGCCTGCCACTCCCTCTACTTGTGCTCTCTCTCTCTATATCTGTCAAAAAAATTTAAAAAAGAAGAAGAAGTTTAGAATAATAAAAGGCAATGCAGTGCAAACACTATATATTATCTAACAACCTAATAATGTATGTTAACATTCTCAGGGGATTTGAGACAGCACTCCATTAAAAAAAATATTAAATATAGTGAATCATACTCATGTTCACACTAAATGGAATAAAGCCTATTCATAGCTTTATGTCAACTCAAGTCATATTTTTGCCTCTAAAGGAGTTCAAGTCAAGTCATCCAATGAATAATGAAACACTTTCAGTGTTCAGAGTTTCTCTCATTTTGGAATTGCAGGTAAGGTATTGCGGACTGAAAACACTCACCTTATAGGATCACTGTGAGAACTAAAGAGAAAAGGTAGTAAAGTGCTTAGCACAACACAGAATACATAGCGAACTCAGTCTCCGTGTGTGTGTATGTTGGTAGTTAGTTAAAGCACTCTTTTAGAGGGCATGTGATACAGTGTAAAATGCACTGTTTGTGTGGCCAGGAGACTTGGTTCCTAGACCCTCTGTTTTGTTAACTGTTGTGAGATGTTGGGTAAGGGTGGGAACTGACCTTTAATACTTCTGATGAATCAGGCACTGTTCTTAGCACTTTAGATATGCTAACTAACAAATTTTTATATCAACCTTTATCTTATAGATGTCATCGCCATCTCCCACTTTATAGATAAGAAAAGAAGCACAGAATGTTCAAACAACTTGCCTAAAATCACAGAGCAAGCAAGCAGTGGAAGCGATATTCAAACCCAGGCATTCCATCTCTAGAGCCTGTTCTTTGAAACACCAAGCTTTATTTCCTAAATACCATGAATAGCACTAATGCTCTCTGAGCTCTGCTTTTCTAATTTTTGAAATAAAGGGAAGTCGGGGTGGCTGGCTGGCTCAGGTGGTAGAACACCTGACTTTTGATCTCAGGGTCATGAGTTCAAGCCCCATGTTGGGCCTAGAGCTTACTTTAAAAATAAATGAAATGAAATGAAATGAAATGAAGAGAGAACAAAACCACATATTTTAATTTACATGATGTTATAAACTCAGAATTTGGGAGCCCAACAGGATCTTTGTAGTTATATAGTCAAATTAGCATTTTGTAGCTAAAGAAACTAAATTCTAGAGATTAAGCAACATACCCAGGGTCACATAATTAGTGACAGACCTAAAACCTGGCCTTCTGGTTCCTCAAGAGGCAATCCTTAGTGAATGCCAAACAAGATATGTAATAACGATACACGTATTAATATAGTCAGATATACATACCCCAAATTGCATATTTACAGAATAAGTAACACATTAACCTTTAATTATTTCTATTTATTTATTTTTAATGATTTATTTATTTGTCAGAGAGAGAGAGCACAAGCAGGGGGAATGGCAGGCAGAGGGTGAAGCAGGCTCCCCACTGAGCAGGGAGCCTGACGCAGGACTCGATCCCAGGACCCTGGGATCCTGACCTGAGCCGAAGGCAGATGCTTAACCAACCGAGCCACCCAGGCATCCCTTTAATTATTTTTAATTTCTAGTAAGCATTTTCCCCTTTTCTTTGATCAAGATCCCAAGGTCAAGCATTCCATGCTCTACTGACTGAGCCAGCCAGGTACTCCTAACCTTTAGTTATCTGATACTAGGTATTATAATAAAGATACATGCTAGGGGCACCTGGGTGGCTCAGGCTGTTGGGTGTCTGACTCTTGATTTCAGCTCAGGTCATGATCTCAGGGTGGTGAGATCAAGCCCCATGTCAGGTTCCACGCTCAGTGCAGAATCTGCTTGTCCCTCTCCTCTGCTCCCCCCTCCCCACTCACTCTCTGTCTCTCTAAAAAATAAATAAATAAAAGTCTTATAAAAAATAAAGATACATGCTGGAGTGTACTAGAATCCTTGAGAATAATGTGTTTAATACTGTTGGGAGTGTGGGGGCAAATAGAAAAAACAGAGAGGAGGTAACTTTTGAGCTGGTTCTTGAAGGATAAACAGGACTTACTCTGAAAACAAAGAAGAAAGCCAACTGAGGCTGAGACAACTGCGTGTTGAGTCACTGATCCAGGACAGCACGCTCAAAGAAAGAAACTGTCCTCTCCTTGTTGATAAACGTCACGCCACCTGAGCTCCAACTGGAAGTTATGTGATTAGTGGAAGACTGTAAACTCCACTTGGCCATTACAATCTCTGGCCTTTTATTTATTTTTTATTTTTTAAATTGTACTTACTTATTTTGTCAGAGAGAGAGAAAGACAAAGACAGAGAGCACAAGAGGGGGAATGGCAGGCAGAGGGAGAAGCAGGCTCCCCGCTGAGCAAGGAGCCCGACGTGGGGCTCGATCCCAGGACCCTGGGATCACGATCTGAGCTGAAGGCAGATGCTTAACCGACTGAATCACTGAGACATCCCTAGAATCTCTGGCCTTTTAAATAGCAAAATCAATAAAATGTTTTGGTCGGCTGGAGTTTCTGAAACTAAGATTTTTTATTTTTTTATTTTTTTTAAGATTTTATTTATTTATTTGACAGAGAGCAAGAGATCACAAGTAGGCAGGCAGGCAGGCAGAGGAAGAGGGAGAAGCAGGCTCCCTGCTGAGCAAGGAGCCTGATGTGGGGCTCGATCCCAGGACCCTGGGATCATGACCTGAGCTGAAGGCAGCCGCTTAACCGACTGAGCCACCCAGGTGCCCCTGAAACAAAGATTTTTATTTGCTTCCAATGCTCCCTGTTTCCTGGCTGTCAGTAGTTAGAAGGTAGTTTTAATTCTTTCACTTTCCTTGGTTTCTTCTAAATAGAGTGAGAGTAAGGACAGGACCCTTTTCTTGTCTTTATAGCATCAAGGACCCACAGTGATGGAAGGGGTCCAGAGTCATGTGGTCCCCTGCCTTCAAAACCTGTGGCATCTTCAAGGTGTGATGAATTCATTACAATTATTTGCATAATTTAAATATGGCTCATAATTTTCCCAAAGTAAAAGATATTTTATGAGAATTTTTATATAATTTTAAAATGCCACTTTGTAACGGATGAAAAAAGGTATTATTTATTTTAAAGATAGTTTAAAAATCAGGAAGGGTTCAAAATGTTTTTCAAGGAAAAAAAATTAAAAATATGGTACCAGTGTACACTGAGATATTTTTAATGTACAGATATTTTTTAGAAATAGGAGAGTCTTGGGCGCCTGGGTGGCTCAGTTGGTTAAGCGGCTGCCTTCGGCTCAGGTCATGATCCTGGAGTCCCGGGATCGAGTCCCGCATCGAGTCCCGCATCGAGTCCCGCATCGAGTCCCGCATCGGGCTCCCTGCTCGGCAGGGAGTCTGCTTCTCCCTCTGACCCTCCTCCCTCTCATGCTCTCTGTCTCTCATTCTCTCTCTCTCAAATAAATAAATAAAATCTTTAAAAAAAAAAAAAAGAAATAGGAGAGTCTTTTTCCTAAGCTTTTTTGGTGTTTTTTTAAAAATTTTTTTTAAAGATTTTATTTATTTACTTGAGAGTGAGGGAGAGCACAAAGGGAGAGGGATAAGCAGACTCCCCGCTGAGCAGAGAGCCTGATGTGCGGCTTGATCCCAGGACCCCAAGATCACAACCTGAACTGAAAGCAGATGCCCAACCGACTAAGCCACCTAGGCACCCCTTAATTTTTTTTTCTTAAGATTTTGGGTTTTTTTTTTAAGATTTTATTTATTTATTTGAGAGAGCACAAGCAGGCAGAGAGGGAGAGGGAGAAACAGACTCACTGCTGAGCAGGGAGGCTGATGTGAGGCGCGATCCCAGGACACTGGGATCAAGACCTGAGCTGAAGGCAGACGTTCAACAGCTGAGCCACCAAGGCGCTCCCCCCCCCCGCTTTTTTTTTAATTTTTCAAAGTAATCTCTACACCCAACATGGAGCTTGAACTCATAACCCCAAGATCAAGAGTCGCACGTTCCACCAACTGCGCCAGCCAGACACCCCTTCCTAAGCTTTTCTTAATCATTAAGCATTTCCTTTTTAAGTATTCTTTTACAAAAAATGATTATCTTCTTAAAATCTCCTTTATAAAATGCTTTAAAGAAATACCTTTTAAGCTCACATAAACTCAAACACATGTGAACAATATGGCTTTCTCGTCCTCCCACTTGTTTTCAAAACCAAACCTATGGATAAGACTGGGCTCTCCCAGAAGACACTTTCACAATTAAAGTCATCCAAAGAGTTAGAGAGTTCACTCATGTTTCCAGTCCACTTGTTGTTAGACCAACCCTTGTGCTCAATGCACCAGACGGATTCCTCCCTAAAGAAAAGGCTACAAACTACAAAACTCTGAGAATGAAGTGGGGTGGGTTCTTGGTACTGATTTGCATGTCTCTACAGTACTGCTTTCAAATCCTTTCTAATCACCCTTAAGGCAACCCCACCCCACTGGATCCTGTTTGTTGTTTTAATTTCCCATCTCAAGAAACTAAACTGACAATATAGTTCCAGTAAGAGGTAATTAGAGTAAAATCTAGATAAGAACGTAAGAAGCAGCAGAAGCAAATGACTTCACAAACTGCTGTTAGTTCCAACTAAATCAATCCAATGTGATCCCACCAAATGGGACGGAGGTCTGCCAGGTTCCTTACTCTGGGAGATAAAAAATGAAGCCAACCCTGCTGGCAAGAAGTTCATACTCCAATAGAGATAAGCCATTGAAGCCAATCCGGCAAGTCCATGCAATGCTGTGAGAGAAGTGTGGGCGGGTTGCCTGGGAGTAACAGAGGATGGGGAGACCCATGACCTGTTGTATTTGGAAGGAATGGGAGAGAGGGACATGGAACGCGATTGGTGGGGGAATCCAAGACATCATGCGGGTCTCTGCACGCAAGTTTGTATCTTGAAAGGAGGATATAATTTCTAAAGGCCGGAAAGGAAGAGGCATTCAAAATAGAATGAAATACAGGAACAAAGGTAATGTCATGGCAGCACAAGGGAGACTTTGTGGGGACAAAGAAGAATGTCATTTGGCTGGGGTGTCCTTTGATAAAAGAGTCAAAGGGTCCCCAAGGCCCTTGCTCATCTAACTCTCGATCTACAGGTTAAATGATATCAAATTACTTGTGCATTGCTTGTCAGTTATTTCATCTCCTTGTGCTATTTTAATAGTTATTTAATTACAACTGTCAATAAATAGGTAAAATATATTGACCACTTAATATAGGCATTTTACATTTTATCCTCAACAGAATACAGAGGAAAGTGCTACTATTATCTCCACTTTACAGATGAAGAAACAGAATGGACAAAGGTTAAGTGACTTGCCTCAAGTCCAAGCGTAGCAAGAAAAGTTTAAGATTGCAAATTCAGATTCTAGAGCCACATGCTGACTCCTGACACATATGAAGTGCCTACTGAATGCTAGACTGTTGGCTCGGCTCTGGAGTTACAGACTTGACTAAGCGACACAGTCCATGCTCTCCGGGACCTCTTCTTGTTCCTCAAAGCTTTTCGGTAGCTTCGTTTAGATGGAGCAAAAAAGCCAGTAATAATAAAAGCCAGTTATAAAAGGCCCCTTATTCTTTGCTACAATTACATATGATTCTGTGGTTCAAAAGAAGGGGAGGACTAGCTGCTTGAGAGGAGAGTAGAAGAAAGAGGAAAAGATGTCTGCGTGCCAAGGACAGGTTTGCCTACCAGAATGGTAGGATTGTCGTCTTTAGGGTGGGACAGCCTGGGCATAAAGAATAAACACCGGATATATTGCCAGCTACATGTTTTAACATGCATTTGTCCATGTAATTGCTCCGCTAAACTTGTGAAATAGGTATAATGATCCCATTTTATAAAAAAGGAAAATACAAGGATCGACTGGTAATTTGAGACCACGTTGTATTGAATAACCTAGAAAGTGTGACAAGCTCCTGCCTGCCTTGTTCCTACCTTAACTGGTAACCTCTCAGTTCAAACATTCTGCTGCAGATTAGAAATGAGTATTTAGAAACCATGGCAACCGCAGAAATATTCGGAACACAACAAATGTATGTGGGATGGAAGTATATCCAAGAACACCGGGTAATTTAGGACAAGAAGGTTTGAGGGGCACCTCCTCCAGAGAGTTGGGGGATTAAGTGGAGGCTTGACTATGAATTGCTAAGGTGAAAAAGCTAAGGTTTTTATACACAGAAAAGAAGTTTCTCTGTAAAAGTTGGCAACGAGTTGTTTGACTGTTTGTAGAGATATGATTCAATGAGCTGTCCTCTCATCTTCAAGATGGGAATTTGCCTTCTTATTATTTAATGACGACAATAATAATAATTGCTATTTGTTGAGCACAAACAGTGCCAAACACCATATTGGATCCTTTCCATACATTATCTGAAATCTTTTTGTTAACCCTGCAGGTGAGAATTATCTCTGTTTTATAGATGAAAAATCTGTGGCTTGGAGAGTTTAAGTAACTTCTTCAATTCACGACAGATTAATAGAGCCAGGACTAAACTCATACTCTTTCCATTAGGCCATCTTGAATTCATTAGACATTATTATTTCATTTTAGCATGGGAAACCAGTGGACCACACTGAGCTGATGTAATTCCAGTCAAAAGCAAATAAATTAGTTCACATGCAGTCTTATTTCTGTTAATGATGGCCATAAACAACTAAGTTTACTGAGATGCTAAGATAGGTGTTAGATTTGTGAGCACGTCATTATACTGGAACTAGGTTTGAAATCACTGACTCCACCTCTCCAGGTCTTGGCTTCACCATCTGGAACACAGGAGTGTTGGATTTGAAATCTAAGGTATGCCACAGCTCTGTGATATTTTGACTCTTTGCTTCCCATATTCCATTGTCCGCAGGACCAAATATTTCAACCCATCGGGTGTTCTGGATTTTTGAGATTTCTGTAGACTTAACTAAATAAAGGAGCATTTTCCTGTTTGCAAGGGTGGTTTTTCTCCTTTCTTCCTTGAGACTCTGTGCTTGAAGTGCTTCTCAGGCTCAAGAGCAGAATGAATGTTCCTGGTTATCTTTACGCTCCCAAACTTCATGAGCTTATCAATTTGCCCTATTCGATAGTACTACTGTCCTAAACAGTAAGTTGGACCTCATGGCTTTATAGCTTCTTCACAAGTCATCACCTGTGAAAACCGGAAACATAACAGAGAAAATTATCTCTTTTTCCTAAGAGATAAGAAAAAGTTCTAAGAAGCTCATCTGTTGAAGAGCACTTAAGAGCACATCTTAGGGATCCTCGGAAATCCGCATTCCAACATGACTCTCCATATCTACTGGGCAGAATCTGAAGCTGGGCAGTCTGCTTTCTCTCCTCCACACCCAACTGATAATGCACGGATGTTGGAGTTGAGGCAACTGGCAGCATGCCTATATCAGGCTTTCTCAGAATTGGAAAGTGGGAAGAGGCAATTCAGGGTCAAGGAATAATCTAGGTTCAAGCTGGATCAGGTCTCCAGCCAGAGCCAGCTCAGCCAGTGTCTAGACATGGCAGCCAAGTTTCCATCCGCTTTGCCATTATTAACATGTATGGAGACATGCATTTCTTAGTAACAGAATATGAAACGAAACAGGAAGGTAACTAGCTGTTAGAGTTTAGGTTTCATTTCTGGGTAAATCAGCAGTCATCTGACAGAGGCATTCCTTCTGTGTGTAATGTCAAACCAGTTTAGACGAATGAGACGGAGTAAGAGAAAATGTGTTAGCAGCTGCTTTTAAATTTCCCCCGGCAGTCGGGATCTGTCTTAGTTTGGGTTTTAGACTCTTTAAAGTAGCAGTTGTCATGTTCAACATTAGATAACCCCATAAATCCGGAAATAGCTAATGTGATTCATGTGGGAATCAGTTACGGTAATGATCTGTGTCCAAATCTTGGTTTTATAGTCATACCTATTCCGAGAGCTATGTTCTGGGAAAGGGTGGTAAGTCATAGTCCCGCAACCTTGAGTCGCTGCTCCTTACCGACATAAAGCCTATGATCTGGCCTGATTTTGAAGTTGGCCTGTCTTTTTTTTTTTTTTTTTAAGATTTTATTTATTTATTTGAGAGAATGAGAGACAGATAGCACAAGAGGGAAGAGGGTCAGAGGGAGAAGCAGACCCCCTGCCGAGCAGGGAGCCCGATGCGGGACTCGATCCAGGGACTCCAGGATCATGACCTGAGCCGAAGGCAGTCGCTTAACCAACTGAGCCACCCAGGCACCCGGCCTGTCTTTTTAAGTTCTTGGCCAAGTTTGGAATTCCAGGGCAGGAGTGAGGGTGGAAGCAGGGGAAGGGGGAAAAGGTCTGCTCAATGAGATGAGTAAAAAGTAAGAAGACCTTTTAAGGGTTACAGAGTATAAATGTTCCAAAGAATTGTTTATATAAGTTGCCTTTGTGATATAAAGCCTGAGGTGTTTGTGTGTGTGTGTGTGTGTGTGTGTATGTGTGAAGATTAAAGATAGTGAAAGTTCGAGCAAAACTGACACACCTCACCCTCTTCCTCTTCAAAAACTTTCTTAGCTTCATCTTAATTTACCAAAAATATATTGAGGATCTGCTGTGTTAAAAGCTCCCCTATGGGGGTTACCAATAGGAAGAGGACACAGTGGTGCCTGCTCTATCACGGCTCATAGTCTAGTGGGAAGACAGAAAGGGGCAGATGTAATTCGAAATCAGGACTAACTGGGAATGGTGCCGAAATCGCTTCCTCTCGGCATCTTCTGACCTCTGACCTCCCAAATGTGGGTTTCTGACCCATCATCTGAACACCTATAACATGCTGTATTTATGGCAAAGAATGACTATCACCAATGTCCAGTCCCCCCTTCTTAATAACAGAACGCCAGTGTTATTTGGGATAACAACGTACATATTAGAATAATCCATTTCCCATCATCCTTTTGCAGCTAAATGTGGCAATGTGACTAATGTCACAGATGTGACCATGTAATTTCTGGCCAATACAATGTGAGTGGAAGTACTGTGTGGGACTTCTAAGCTGCTTAAGGGATGCAGACGTGGCTAGAAGTTCTCTCTACTCCTTCACACTCCTTGAGCACACCCAGAATGTAGATGCGCTGGCTATGTAGCAAAGAGCTATCTGGGACCAGAAGTGGTCCCTGAGGTTGGAAACCATGTAAGTTCCCTGAGAATTTTGGAGATATGTTCTATCAGACCTGGACTACTCTCCTACCAGGATTCGTTCATTCATTCATTCATTCATTCATTCATTTTACTTGAAAGAGAAATAAATTTATATCTTTTAAAAAGCTCTGTTTGCTTTTCTCTTCAAGGAAAGCAAACCTAACTACAGCTAATATACCTGACATAAAACTTAACACACTGCATGTGATTGCTTATCTCATTTTCTGATTCTCCATATATCCAGACTTTAATCTGCTTAATGAAATAGACCTTGTTTGCTTGGTCCTCGTTGTAAAGATTTCTGGGTTAAATTGAAAGATAGATAAGTAGATTTATTAGATTAGGTTGAAAGATATACAGACCCATTGGAAATTGGAAATGGATCTGAGAGCACAGCAGAAGCCAAGCATGACTTCCAGGTATTTAGTCTGAGCAACTGAAAGGACAATTCAGGGCAGGTTTGGGGAGAAGATCTGGTGTTTGGTCCTGAGCACACTAAGTTTCAGCTGGACATATAGATTTGGGAGTTGTCAGCAAATAATGGCAATTCAAGCCATAAAACTAGATGAGACCTTCCAGGGATTAATGCAGAGAGAACAGAAGTAATGACAGGATTCAGCCTAATGCATTCAATGGTTAGTGATCTGTAAGATAACGATGGTCAAAAAAGAAAAAGAAACCAAGAATCATCACTGAATTAAAAACAAAAGCAAAAATATTAGAATTAGAATATTAAGAAAATATTTCAAGGAGTGGAGAGTAATCACTGAGCCAAAGATAGCTGATAGATCAAATAAGCTAAATGCCTGAGATTTAGTGTGGTGGCAGTCCCTGGTGGGGGCTGTATGGTCCGACTGGAATGGTTTTGAGGGAAAACAAGAATGAAGGGAATTAAAAGCTACATTTTCAAGGAATTTAGTGCCTGAAGTCACAGGGAAATGGTGCTGGAGGAGATTGCAGTGTCCTAGGACAATTTTTTGTTGTGGTTATTGTTTGGTTTAGGTGGAAGAAATCTTGCGTGTTTCCCGAGAGAGGCAATAACTGATAATTCATGAGAGAGGGAAGAATTGATAAAGCTTGCCTCCCAGTAGTCTTGTAGCTTTCATGGTTTGCCCCTTGTATTTGATTCTCTTATAAGGGAATTTATATGATCATAGTGCCTTTTCTGCGCCTTTTCCTCCATGCGATTACACTGTAAACTCTTTGTAGGCAAGGCCCAGGATTGAACTTTAGGCTTGATGGTCAGTTGATTAGCATCAGGAAGTGTTCATGATGATGGGGTGCTTAATGAGTTACTAGCTCCCAGGGGCTTCTTAAAGTTGAAGCTTGGAGAAGTGCTTGCCTTGTTCTTTGACACAAAGGGATGGCTCTCCAGTGATGGGATTTTGGAAACCTATAGCAAGTGATTAGGAGTATGGGACAGGAATTCTTCCCACTGTTTACCGTACATTTTGCCTAAAATAGCAACTGGAATAACTGCTAAATCTTCCATGAGAAGTCCCAAACTATCCATGACCACCTGATGAGCAAACAGACAGTATATCAGCACTTCAAGGATAGATTTGCCAAACCTACTGGCACATTAAGAAAGCAATGGTTGGGGGGTCTGGGGGGCCCAGTTGGTTAGGCATCTGCCTTCAGCTCAAGTCATGATCTTGGGGTCCTGGGATGGAGCCCAACGGTGGGCTCCCTGCCCAGTAGAGAGTCTGCTTCTCCCTCTCCCTTTGCCCCTCTCCCAGCTCATTCTCTCTCTCTCTCTCTCTCTCTGTCAAATAAAGAAATATAATCTTCAAAAAAAAATCTTAAAAAAGAAAGAAAGCCAGCAAGCAATGGTCACACCCCTGTTCCCTGTGATAATTTTCTTCCTTAACAAAGGCCCTTCAAGAACATAGCTTTCTCACTGACTCCCAGTTAAGAGAGGTAGGCACCAGGCAGTCAGGAATGCCTCCCATTTACCGTGATTCACAGAAGAGGTGGCACTTATAACAAGGCTCTTTCCCATTCTCTTCCAAAAGAAATCCTCTTCTTACAAGGTCTCCATTCTTTGAGGACTGACTCATTCAATCTAGAGATGATCCAGGTGGGGCCATGATGTAGTCACTTCCCTCTCTTTTCTCATCCATATCCCACCGGACAGAAAACAATCATCTTTAAACAGTCCTCTTTACACCTTGGGTGGGAACACAGCAAAGGGACTGCTTAAGGTAAAGGGGGCAAATACATTGACAAAGGAGAAAGTTTGAGATTTTTGTGAAAATCTACATATTTTATTTCTGCTGTGAACATGAAAGATTTTTTTTCCTGTGGTAATTACTTCGTGTAGGATAATGAGCCATATACTTACTTTGAAGCTGCCTAAGACACCATTGACCTTTATAAGATTTATTTAACACATTTTTCTTGAAGACTTACTTTTAAGAGCTTATGGATGAAGGAATAAATATTTGCCTTCCTTCTCCCACTGCACTTGCCTCTGTGGAAGTGCTAGTAATTGCTCCCATGAGTAATTACAGTAATCGTTCAGCTGAACTTCCTTCTTCTAATCCAGCAGCATTCACCCAATTTGCTGGCACACTTTCCAAAAGCATCTTGGAAAAACTACCCACTCACAAATTTCTAAACTGACAAATTTCTAAATTTCCAAACAGTTTCATCTTAAGTTTGCTGTAAAATGTGTAACATCTAACACGTCATAACACTGACATTTAAGATATTGCTGCATCACTTTAAAACATATCTAGTAGAGGGGTGCCTGGGTGGCTCAGTCGTTAAGCGTCTGCCTTTGGCTCAGGTCATGATCCCAGGGTCCTGGGATCGAGCCCTGCATCGGGCTCCCTGCTCGGCGGGAAGCCTGCTTCTCCCTCTCCCACTCCCCCTGCTTGTGTTCCTTCTCTCACTGTGTCTCTTTCTGTCAAATAAATAAAAAAAATCTTAAAAAAAAATCTAGTAGAATCTAATGATTTGATGTGTTACATTTAAAGTTTTAAAACACCCTGGGGGGCACCTGGCTCAGTGGGTAGAGCGTGCAACTCTTGACCTCAGGGTCCTGAGTTTGAGGCCCACATTGGGCATAGAGCTTACTAAAAATAAAATGAAATAAAATTTGAAGCCATCTTTATTGATATATAATCCACATATTATAAAAATAATTCTTTTAAAGAATTCATTGGTTTTTAGTATGTTCACAGGGTTGTGTGGCATTCACCACAATCTAAATTTAGAACATTTTCATCACCTCTAAAAGACACTGTACCTGTTAGCAGTCTATCCTCCCTCCCCCATAATCCTCCATTCCCTCATTCCTAGGCAATCACTAATTTACTTTTTTTAATATATAGATTGTCCATTCTGGACACTTCAAACAAACAGATTCATATAATATGTGGTCTTTTGTGGCTGTTTCCTTTCAAATAGTAATATTTTCAAGGTAATATGAATATTTTCATTGTGCGATGAAATATTTTCAAGCGTAACATTTTCAAATTTCATCCATATTATACAGTGTATCAATTATGTATCATATTGACATTCATCAGTTATGCATCGTAACATGTATCAGTACTGGTAATGTACTGATAATGAACAAAATCGAGAGCACAGACATAAACTCACACATATATAGTCAACCAATTTTTGACAAGGATGTGAAGAACACACAATGGAATAGGACAGTCTCTTTGATAAATAGTGTTGGGAAAACTGGAGATCCACATGCAAAAGAATGAAATCGAACCCTTATCCTACACCATTCACAAAAATTAACTTGAAATGGTCCAAAGACTTAAATGGTAGACCTGAAACCATAAAATTCCTAGACAAAACAGGGGATAAGATCCTTGACATTAGTCTGGGCAAAGATTTCTTTAGATAACACACCAAAAGCACAAGCAACAGAAACTAAAATAAGCACTGGGACCACATGAATCTAAACAGCTTTTGGGGGCACCTGGGTGGCTCAGTCATTAGGCATCTGCCTTGGGCTCAGGTCATGATCCCAGGGTCCTGGGATCGAGCCCTGCATCAGGCTCCCCATTCCACGGGAAACCTACTTCTCCCTCTCCCATTCCCTCTGCTTGTGTTCCCTCTCTTGCTGTTTCTCTCTGTCAAATAAATAAATAAAATCTTAAAAAAAATTAAAAAAATAAACAGCTTCTGTACAGCAAAAGAAATGATCAATAAAATGAAAAGGCATCCTACAGAATGGGAAAAACATTCACAGAACATGTATCTGATAAGGGGTTAATATAAAATATGCATAAAGAACTCATACCACTTAATAGCAAAAAAGCAAATGATGCAATTAAAAAACAGGGAAAGGACCTGAATAGACATTTTTCCAAAGAAGACATGCAAGTGGCCAGTAGGTATATGAAAAGAGGCCCAATATCACTCATCACAAGGGAAATGCAAATCAAAGCAACAATGAGATATCACCTCACATCTATTAGGATGGCTAGTATCAAAAAGACAAGCGATAACAGATATTGGTGAGAATGTGGAGAAAAGGGAACCCTTCTACACTGTTGATGAGAATGTAAAATGTATAGCCACTATGGGAAGCCATAGTAAATAAATAAGTTCTGAAGATCTGATGCACATGTCAACCTAAATAAAGAGGTAAACTGAGGCAAGCTTGAGTGACCAGAAATTGAGTTTATTTTGGAATGCAGAGGAATTGCAATTCAGGAGATGCATGCAGCAGCAAGCTATAGGAGAGTCCGTTGAGAGTTTGGGGTGGGTTATATCTATGCGCAAGGAGTGTGAGGGGGGGAAGTTCAGCCAGAGTCCAAGCAGGAAGTTTATTGGCTTGAGGAGGGGAGAGATTCTTGCCAGATACTCATTGATCAGGAGATAAGTCTTGGTCTTGTGTAAATCAGGCATATGTGGAAAATCAGTCTCTCAGTTTTAAAGTTTTGTCTTCTGAGGGTGCATGCATGAGATTCTCCATTTCATATCCTCCAGTTCTATTTTAGGTTGAAATTCTTTCACACATAGCATAGAGAATATAGTCAATGATTTTATATTATAAACTTCAACATTTCTTTCTTTTTTTTTTAAGATTTTATTTATTTGAGAGAGAGTCAATGAGTGAGAGAGAGATTGAGCACGAGAGGGGGGAGAGTCAGAGGGAGAAGCAGACTCCCTGCTGAGCAGAGAGCCCGACGCAGGACTCGATCCCAGGACTCCAGGATCAGGAACCGAGCTGAAAGCAGACACTTAACTGACTGAGCCACCCAGGTGCCCCAAACTTGAACATTTCTACGGGGCTAGACCTTAATTGTTCTCACCACAAAGAGAAATGATAACTATGTGATGTGATTAAGGTGTTAGCTGATGCTATGGCGATAATCATATTGCAATATATAAATATATCAAACCGACACATTGTACATCTTAAACTTAATTTTATTCATCAAGTATATCTTAATTTTTAAGAAAATTTTTTTTTAAATTTTGGAGGGGCAAATAATACCCTTTCAGAAAAGGAAGCAATATCTCTGTTCAGGAAAGAACTGGGAACAACTCCTCCCTCACCCTCCCC
The DNA here is from genome assembly GCF_002201575.2 of Neomonachus schauinslandi. Taxonomy (NCBI): domain Eukaryota; kingdom Metazoa; phylum Chordata; class Mammalia; order Carnivora; family Phocidae; genus Neomonachus; species Neomonachus schauinslandi. Next base: position 169,787,100 of record NC_058406.1, read on the forward strand.
ACAGCCAGGTTTTTTTCTCCTTGTATTTTTCAAATAAAACAATGTAACGGAAGATTTGGACTACCAAAAAATAATTTTCAGGATTCTAGCAAAATAGAATCATTTTTCTGTTTCCTTCCAGCCAGTTTCTACATGTGTGCACATTTTTGTGTCAATGAAACTAGAGTGTACACACAATTTGAAAGTCTGCTGTTTTTAATTAATAGTATATCATAAGAATTTTTCATGTAGTTACTCAAATATCATTTACAGCTGCAAAATATCCCATTGAGGATGTAACCTAATTTGATTAACCATCCCCCTATCCTCAGACATTTACTCTACCCTTACTTTGGGGGTTTATAAAAAGCAATATGGTGAACATCTGTGTGCATGTAAGTTCTTGCTTTCATTTGGATTATTACTTTAGGCTAGATTGATTTTTCAAATTAGTAGGATTAACTAGGATCAAAGGGCATGATCTGTTTTTTCTTAAATGACCGGTTTTTAAAGAACAGAATACTTTTCCTAAATTTTAGGGTCACAGAGAGATAGGGCTAGAGGGACATTTTAGGAACGCCTCATCTATTAGGTGGGAAAAACAGAGGGCCGAAGAGGCAAATTGACTTGTTTAGTGTTAAACATTAGATAATGCAGTAGATTAAGACTGAAATTATATAGGGCGCCTGGGTGGCTCAGTTGGTTAAGATTGAAATTATATAATAAATTACGTGGCAAAACGAGCACCAAAACACATCTGCACATCTTAAATAGCCTTAAAAAAAAAAAAAAACCTTTCTTACCCTTTTAACCAACTGAGCCACCCACGCGCCCCCTTTCTGATTCTTTTAAAATGTAACCCCTGAATTAAACTGCTATTCAAAGCATCTTGACTTCTTTTCTGTCACTTTTACTGTAAGCATATTTTGGGCAAAATGTAAAGTATATTTTATTTTAGTATTTTAGCAAATTGGGGCTGGATGACAAAATAAAAATGCAGACAAATGTAAGAAAAGATGTAAATTGTAAAACTGATCATTTTCTGAGTGGAAAAGGAAAGTGAGAGGTTTGGGTCATATAGAAAATGGTATATATATCCTATTTGGTATTATGTCATATTCTATTAAAGCTCTTGTTTGTCAGAATTTAACAAGTCACTTTTTATGTCCTTTTTCTCTCTCCAGTGCTGGAAGGTGACATAAGTTTCTCCTTTGCATGTGATATCAGAGTGCCATAGTGATATACATATATATATGTATATTTTTTAATAGGTTTCATGCCCAACATGGGGCTTGACCTCATGACCCGAGATCAAGAGTCACATGCTCTATCAACTGAGCCAGGCAGACACCCCATATATTTCTTGATATATCCAAAAAAGAAAGAAGGTGGTCAAGCTTCGCAACAATGAAATCAGTTAGAGTCAGCAATATGCCATATTTTATCAACTATAATACACATATGCATAACTATTTTTAAATCATTAAAATAGAGCTAAAAGGTAGACATCTATATATCAGCTTTATGATAAAGTTGTGTTTTTTGACCAGAATGTCTCTGGGACAGATATCTGGATCATAAGAATAGATAAACCTAGGGCACCTGGGTAGCTCAGTTGTTAAGCGTCTGCCTTTGGCTCAGGTCATGATCCCAGGGTCCTGGGATCAAGCCCCGCATCGGGCTCCCGGCTCAGCAGGAAGCCTGCTTCTCCCTCTCCCACACCCCCTGCTTGTGTTCCCTATCTCTCTGTGTCTCTCTCTCTGTCAAAAAATAAATAAAATCTTAAAAAAAAGAAAAAAGGATAGATTAAATCGGAAAAGTGGGCCAGGGACTGTCCTGGCAGTTTGCACACCTGTGATTAGGAAAATCTCCTTGTGAAACAATAGACCTTATGACACATGGGAAAAAATGAGAGAGAGATAACATTTTTCAGGAGACATTAATTATCCTAAGAATTTATTCACATATTTTTTTTTTTACTCATGAGAATGTGTACTAATTTACTAAATGTACTCATTTACATCCTCGTAAGCACAATGCCCCGTGTGAACTCTGGGAACACGTTACAAGACAGATAGAACTGATGCCTGTAGACTTGTCTGACGTCATCCAGCTTTAAAGCTGTGGACTAAGAATGTGAACTTAACTACTATAATATGAGGGAAAAAAATCAGCAAAATCTACGTGGATCTCTGTGTTCTGGAAAACCATTCCTTCTTCATTTTCCAAAACCTATCATTTCTTCAGAACACAAATTCCAATTCAAGTGAGTAGGTTTCTGCTTTGGTTTACTTTGTTTTGTTTTCTCATTTCGCATTTAAGAACGTATTCTGACAACTCTGACTTCATTATTCCTTAGACATCATTAGGAAAATATCCACCTACTACAAGGGTGCTGACTGCTGTTATTCCTTATTGACTATGTCTTACTAGTCTTTACACCATGCTGAAGTACCTATGTCTTGGAAGGGAATAGCAGAAAGAAGAGAGCAAATATAGATGGTGGTGCGATTTTAAGGCCCTGATCACAAGTACGTATTTGATTTCGAGCAGAGACTTCCTACACCTCCCTTCCTGCACCATCACCAGTGCTTTTTGTGAGCAATAGCTTCCTACCCGGGGATAAGCATGGGAAAGTGGCACAGTTATAGGTTAGTTACGGGCTGTTACTGAGAATAAATTGTGAGAGCAAGCAAAGAGAGCTTTATGTTTTTATCAGTGGGTCTTTGTAGTAGGCAACCCTGTTTGAGTGAAAAGAGACAAAGTCGAATTCAAAATTCTTTAAGGAAATGGGAGATTTCTGGTGTATGTATTGGCAAATTTCACCTGGGGTTTTCTTCATTTATGGTTAGATTAAAAGGCTCAGGCAATGTGTTAGAAGATATACTGAAGCATATTACAAATTTTAAGAGCTTATTTGAGCAAAAATTGATTCCAGTTGGGCAGTGTCAAACTGGAAGTGGTTAGGAGCACACCTTGGAGCCAGGGGAAGGACAGAGAAAATGCGGAAGCAAAGAGAGACAATTATTCAATTGTCTATAGCTTAAAAACTAGGGTTTGAATGAAGGCAGTCTAGCCTGAGAGCAAATTTTAGAGCAAACATTGCTTCTCAGTTTGTCCCAAAAATGCCGTGAGGGAAGAGAAGGCTGCAAAAACGGTAAGAGGGTAGTGTGTTAAATAGGTCTTTCTAAATGGAGGGAAGAACAAGAATGTGCCTTCAACTGGGGCACCTGGGTGGCTCAGTCGGTTAAGCGTCTGTCTTCGACTCAGGTCATGATCCCAGGGTCTTGGGATCAAGCTCCGCATCGGGGTCCCTGCTCAGCCGGGAACCTGCTTCTCCCTCTGCCGGCCGCTCCCCCTGCTTGTGCTCACTCCCTCTCTATCTCTCTGTCAAATAAATACATAAAATATTAAAAAAAAAAAAAGTGCCTTCAACTTAGGGTGGTTTCTGGAGAAAGAGATCCTTCTGGACATGAGATAAAAAACCATCTGGAGAACCAGAAGGAAACTGGCAAAGAACAAAGTGCTCCTTCCAGTACTAGGAAAATATTGAGTAAGCCATCAATAAACATGGGAAGTCAGACTGGGAAGTCAGGAGGGCTAGCTTGAGAGACGAAAGGCAGCTAGTCATTGCTATGGTTCTATAGGGCCTACATCTTGCCTCAAGGAGCAGGGAATTTGTAGTGTTGAAGGCCTAAGATGTGCAGGTTCGGTCTAAGAGAAATATCTCATTCCAGCCCTGGTGTTTCCAAAACTAAACTCCAATATGAAAAATCAGGTATTTATTTCTCTGTTACACTTCTCTGCTACCTAATAACATCGTTAGGACCACAGCTCACACCACGATTTGAAGCTTGTTGCATCAGTGACTTCATTTCAAACATGTCCTAAGCATCTGTTGGATAAAGAAGGACCATAGGAATTTCAAAGAGCAAAACTGCAGCCTACAGTCAGATGATATAAAGCTACAAAACATGTGTAATGTCCTTCCAAACATCAAGGAGGGCTTTACTGTATACAGGATAAAAAAACTTCACCTCTTAAAAAAAGAAAATTTAGGGGCACCTGGGTGGCTCAGTCGGTTGAGTGTCCAACTCTTGATTTTGGCTCATGGCATCAAGCCCCGCAATCAGGCTCTGCACTCAGCGTGAAGTCTGCTTGTCCCTCACCCTTTGCTCCTCCTCCTCCTCTCTCTCTCTCTCTCTCTGTCTGTTTCTCTCTCACTCTCAAATAAATAAATAAAATCTTGAAAAAATAAAATTTAGACCCTTGAAAATTATATAGGACATCAGCAGAAAAGGGAGATGTTGCTCCTCAGGTGCTGGAATGTTCAAAAACAATTTACAGACATAAATCATACATGTTAATTCTTATCTTGACATTTAACAATTGAGTGCATACGCATGCTCATAATGATTAAACTTTATTTACAATGAACTACTTTGCAGGATCAAAGTCCTTCCAAAACTCAGCTTAATTAGGAGGTATATCCACGACTTATCAGAGAGTTGTCAAATAGTATTATCAGTCTCATCAGTATTATCTGAGATGCCATGGAACATAACGCAAGCTATACAATTAACCTCACGTTAAAATTTGAAATGACACAAGCATGGCCTGTGACTATCACCTGCCAATGTGTAAACCACCAGAGCCTGGTGACAGTGTGGCCTGATTTCAACTACGTCTGAGTAAAAGTTTTTATTAATAATAATTTAATAAATAAGTAATTATTTATTAAATTATTATTATAATTTTATAATATATTATTTATAAATAAAATATATTTATAATATATCTTATAATATTTAATAATAAATTAAATTATTATATTATAATATAAATTAAATAATAATATTTAATAATAAATTAAATTATTATTATAAAATATATATTATAATAAATTATTGTTTATTAAAAATAAAAATAAGTTAATAAAAACTTTTCCTTTTGTGCAGCAAGGAATCTTCAAGTACGAGAACTCCTTTTTCTCCTTTCAGTTTATTTTAAAAGTCATTTATTAATTTTCTCTCTGCTCAAAGTAATTCCAGAGTTTACCTTTTCTTCTTCTTTTTTTTTTTTTCTTTTGAGGAATAAGGGGTAACTTTTCAGGCAGTTTCCTTAGTCATTCTAGGCAGCTCGCCAATGGAATATAGACTAAACAACACAGAGGATATTAAGTTTACCTCCCTATACCGGCACACAGCTAGTGATGCATCAAGTCTTCATTCCAGAACTGACAATGAAAGGGTTGTGTAATTGTCTAGAGTCCAACGCCACGAGCCATTTTCTGAGGGAATTGGAAGAAGATAAGAGAATAGACCTTGGGGAATAACTTTAAAATGGCTAAATAGTGATGACAGAGCCAAACTCATACCTCCATCAGTGGGGTGCAGAGAATTAAAAATCTCGGAATATCTTTAATGCTGAATTTGAGAAGAGAAACTTCAAAATGAACCTTGAAAAAAATCTGTATTCCACAGATATATTTGGTGTTTCCTGGCGGTAGAAGAGGCTGGGTAAAAAGAGAATTTTGAAAAAGGAAACTTTTTATTGAAATACAACATGCATACAAAACAATTCACAAATTGGGATGCCTGGGTGGCTCAGTCAGTTAATTGAGTCCCACGTTGGGCTTCTTGCTCAATGGGGAGCCTGCTTCTCCCTCTCCCTCTGCCTGCTACTCCCCTTGCTTGTGCTCACTCGCTCTCTGACAAATAAATAAATAAAATCTTAAAAACAACAACAACAACAATTCACAAATCACAAATTTAGAGCTTGGTGAACATCTAAATGTGAATACACCTTGAAAGCAACTCTCAGGTGAAGAAACAGAACATCGACTCCCTCCATGAAGACACGGCTGTACCGCGACGTAGTCAACACCCTCCCTCAGGTAAACCACATCCTGACCTATATCACTACATTAGTTTTGTGTCTGTCCATTACAAAAATGGACAATGAATACAGTGTACACTCTTTTATGATGGCCTCTTTCTTAAATTAACGGCTTATTTATTTAAGTATGGTTGTAGTACGTTCATTCTCATTGCAGTACATAGTATTCTCACTGTGTGAATATACCTCTTATCTTATCAGTCTGTGAATATAGCTTATCCATTCTACTATTAAGAACTATGTTGGGGCGCCTGGGTGGCTCAGTCGTTAAGCGTCTGCCTTCGGCCCAGGTCATGATCCCAGGGTCCTGGGATCGAGCCCCGCATCCGGCTCCCCGCTCCGCGGGAAGCCTGCTTCTCCCTCTCCCGCTCCCCCCACTTGTGTTCCCTCTCTCGCTGTGTCTCTCTCTGTCAAATAAATAAAATCTTAAAAAAAAAAAAAAATGCTGGGAGGCACCTGAGTGGCTCAGTTGGTTAAGCGTCTGCCTTCAGCTCAGGTCATGATTCCAGGGTCCTGAATCGAGTCCCACATTGGGCTCCTTACTCAGCAGGGAGTATGCTTCTCCCTCTCACTCTCCTTCTGTGCTCTCCCTCTCTCAAATAAATAAATTTAAAAAAACTTTTTTAAAAAAAGAACTATGCTGGGTAAAATAGATGATGAGGATTAAGGAATGCATGTGTCATGATGAGCACTGGGTAATATATGGAATTGTTGAATCATCTTTTGTTTTTTTAATTAATTAATTAATTAATTTTATTTTATTTTTTTAATTCTTATGTTAATCCCCATACATTACATCATTAGTTTTAGATGAAGTGTTCCATGATTCATTGTTTGTGCATAACACCCAGTGCTCCATGCAGAATGTGCCCTCCTCAATACCCACCACCAGGCTAACCCATCCTCCCACCCCCCTCCCCTCTAGAACCCTGTTTGTTTTTCAGAGTCCATCGTCTCTCATGGTTCGTCTACCCCTCCGATTTCCCCCGCTTCATGGAATTGTTGAATCATCTTATTGTACACCTGAAACTAATGTTATACTGTATGTTAACTACCTGGAATTAAAACAAAACTTGAAAAAAAAAAAAAAAGAACTATCCTATTTTACTATTTGAATGCCACATATCATACAGTCATTGAATTTGATTTGTTAATATTTTCTTTTGGACTTTTTTTATCAATATTCATTAGAGAGATTGTTCTGTAATTTTTGTTTCTTGTAATGGTCTTGCTATGTTTTGATATGAATATTTTTTCTGGCTTTATAAAAATTATTAGGAAGTGTTTCCTCTATTTCCATTATCTGGGAGATTTCATGTAAAATCAGCATTATTTCTTCCTTAAATTTTTGGAAGACTCAATTAGCAAAGCCTGGAATATCTTTTTCTTATAAACCCTGAGAGGTTATGGGAATTTCTATTCTCTCTTTGAGAGGTGTTTGGTCTAACCTTTCTGTTTACCTGGCCCTACAACTTCCAAATTTAACGATGTCTTCAGGACGAGGCAGGCTCTGTATTTGATGTTTTGTTCTCTGATTTTGGCACTTCCATTATATGCAACTCCACAAAGCTGTCCTGGTTTCTCTGTCCCCCAGGAGGACCTTTTTCAGGACAAGCTCAAGTTTCTAGCCTATAGTGCATTCCAAGATCAGCAAAAGCTTCCAGGGAGAGGAGTAGATCTCCAGTTCACCTCTGAAAGGTTTCTTTCTCTCTGGATGCTTCTGCAGACCTCTGATATCTTCAAATATGTGAATTTGTCAGGTGGTTTTGGTGTTTTGGAGCAAAAGTTGGCCTTGCATGAATTACTCCATCCTTTTCAGAAGTTGAAGCTAAAAGGAAGATTTTAAAAAACATTTTCTCTCATATTTGCTTTGTGCTGACTGGTTATAAGAAGTTCCAGTACCAGCTTACAGTCTGAAGTGGACAATTACACATCTAAAGAATTTATAATTACAAATAGTAGTGAATGCTAATTCAGTCACCTTTTAAAATAACTCCATTTAAATTGTTGTCAAGAACTTTCATGTGTTTCTTTGTGGAACTATTCTAAAATATAGTGATCTTTGGAACTGTTAAATTTTCTTTTCTTTTCTCTTCTTTTTTTTTCTTTCTTCCTTAATTTATTTTTTAAAGATTTGTGCATTTATTTCAGAGAGAGAGAGAGAAAGAGAGCATGGTTGGGAAGGGCAGAGGGGGAGAGACAGAGAAAGAGAGAGAATCTCAAGCAGACCCCCTGCTGAGTGCAGAGCCCAATGTGGGGCTTGATCTCAAGACCCTGAGATCATGACCTGAGCCAAAATCAAGAGTCGGACACTTAACCAACTGAGCCACCCAGGCGCCCCCAAATTTTCATTTTTTAGTTAAAAGTTATTTTAAAAAATAACATCTGCACAATGAGTAAAAAGCTGAACAAACTGAAAAATGAACAGCCTTTTTAAAGGAAATGAGGTCACAGGGCAAACTGTTGCCCCCAAATTGGAGACTCCAACAAGCAAATACAGAGAATCACAATTGACTTTAATATTAATAGAAATCTATGCAAGAGTTAGTACCAGGGTAGGGAAACCTGAACTGTAACTGAAAAATTGCTAGAGGCTCAGTGTAGACAACCCTAAGACATAATTCCAGGGAGACTTAGTCATCAGAGGAGCCCCAAACTTTTGTGAGTAGTACCTTCAGAACTCTACCAGGTTTTCACAGAAAATATCAAAGAAAAATTCTCCTATGCTTCTGGCAGGGGAGAGGGAAAAAAACCATTCCGAAATATCCCAGAGCAATCTGTTCTTCTTAACAATGTCTGCCATCAGTAGAAGTTCTTTAACCAGAGCCAGACACATAATGGGATTATCAGAAGGAGAAGAAAGAGAGATAGGAAAGAAGAAATATTTTGGAACAATAATGACTGGAAATTTCCCCCAAATTAATATCAGACACTAAACTACAGATCCAAGAAACTCAGAGAACACCAAGCATGATAAATGCCAAAAACAAACAAACAAACAACAAACAAACAACCCACTACATTTTGGTATATCATAGTCAAATCATAGAAAATCAAAGACAATGAAAAAGTCCTGAAAAAAGCCAGAAGGGGGGCAGGGAAACTTACCTATAGAGGATCAAAGAAAATAATGACATCTGACAACTCCTCAGAAACCATGCAAGTAAGAAAAGAATGGAGTGAAATATTTAAAGTGTTAAAGAAAAAAAAAAAATACCAAGCTAAATTTTGTATCCTGTGAAATTATCCTTCCAAAGTGAAGGAGAAATAATGACTTTCTCAGACAAACAAAAATTATAGGAATTTGTTGACAGTAGCCCTGCCTTGAAAGAAACACTAAAAGAAGTTCTTTTCAGAGGAGGAAAATATTATAGGTCAGAAACTTGTGTCTACATAAGAAAGGAAGAATATTGAAGAAGGAAGAAGGTAAAATAAAAACTTTTATTTTTCTTAGTAGATCTAACAAATGCTAGTTTGTTCAAAATAATAACAATATATTTGATTATATATTCTTATGTATGCATAATCTTATATGTATATATTCTTATCTACATAATGTATATATGCTTATATATGTTTATATATAAATGAGTGAATGACAGCAATGATATGAGAAAGGAGAGAAGAATTAATATTGTTTGTTATTATAAGGTCCTTGAGTTACCTGTGAAGCAATATAGTATATTCAAAAGTAGACTTCTATCTGTTGTAAATGTATATTGCAAACTTGCAATATACATTGCAAAGGGAAAATCTCTGAAAAAAAAAGAAGCATAACTGTTATGCTAAGAAAAGAGAAAACTCAGTATGCTTGGGTGGCTCAGTCAGTTAAGCATCTGACTTTGGCTCAGGTCATGATCTTGGGGTCCTGGGATCAAGCCTGGAGTCAGGCTCCCCACCCAGTGAGGAGTCTGCTTGTCCCTCTGCCCTTCCCCCAGGCTATGCTCTCTCTCTCTCAAATAAATAAATAAAATCTTAAAAAAAAAAAAAGAAGAGAAAACTGAATCATATAAAATGCTCAATTAAAAGCAAAACCGGGGGTGCCTGGCAGGCTCAGTCAATAGAGCATCTGACTCTTAATCTCAGAGTTGTGAGTTTGAGCTCCATGTTGGGTATAGAGATTACCTAATAATAATAATAATAATAAAGTACAAAACGGCATAGATCAGCTGTGGTAGCATCCTGGAGAAGCAGGGGATGGGGTAAAGCACATAAGATAAAAAAGAATGTGGAAGACAAAAATAGGAACAACAAACAAGGAAAAAAATAGAAAACAGTGACAAAAATGGTAAATATATATATATATATATTTGAAAATAAGAGAGATCTAAAATGAATAATCTAAGTTTCCTTTAGGTAACTAGAAAAGAAAGAGCAAATTAAATCCAAAGCAAGCAGAAGAAAAGAAATGAGAAGTAGAGCAGAAATCAGTGAAATTGAAATTGGGAAATCAAGAGAAAAATCAATAAAAACAAAAGCCAGTTCTTTGCAAAGATCAATAAAATCAATAATTCTCTAGCCAGGCTAACTGGAAGAAAGAGAGAGGACACAGTTACTAATGTTAGAAATGAAAAAGGAGATATCAGTACAGAACCTATGGACATTAAAGGATAGTAAAGGAATACTATGAAAAACTCTGTCCACCCAAAGCTTTCCCACTAAGATCAGGTACAAGGCAAAGATGGCCCCTCTTACTACTCCTCTTCAACACTGTACTGGAAGTTCTAGCTAATGCAATAAGACAAGAAAAGCAAAAGAAAGGTATACAGATTGGAAGGAAGAAAGGAAGAGAGACATAAAATATCTTTTTTAATGATATGATAGTCTATGTAGAAAATCCAAATCAATAAAATCAAAGAAGTACTAAATAAATGGGCAGATAATCTATATTCATTGATAGGAAGATTTAATATATCAAGTTACAGTTTTTTTTCAACCTGAAAACCTAAACCTACAATTATATGATTAAGTATCTATGTTCTCCAATAAATGCAAACTCTCTGAAGGCAGACACATTTTAAGTTTTTATCTTTCAACCCCCAGCAACTGTCATAGTGCCCAACACAGTGATCCCTAAATGATGAATAAATGGCTAAATTTCTAGAAGTCATATATACATAAAAAAATGTTAGGCAACCAAAGAGAAGTCATTGAACTATATATAATATGCTATTCAAGGTTGTTTGGGGAAACATGATGTCAGTGAGAGAGTAACATACACAGCAATAATATACCCCTTTGTGGCATTAGTATTCACAAGTGAAGTGGTAGAAAGCCCAGATACTCCTCTCCTTATGATTTGGTTCTCAAGAGCAACAGGGGGCACCTGCATGGCTTGGTTGGTGGAACATCCCAATTCTTAATCCCAGGGTCATGAGTTCAAGTCTCACTTTGGGTGTAGAGCCTACTTTAAAAAAAAAAAATTAGAGAATAATAGAAATATTATAACCAGGAAGTGACATAAAGTTATGTGTGTTCCAGAAAGATCAATCTATCAGTCCTGTGAAAATTAAATAGGGGAGGAGTGAAGATTGAAAAGAGGTTGGGGGCACCTGGGTGGCTCAGTTGGTTAAGTGTCTGACTCTTGATTTTAACTCGGGTCATGATCTCAGGATCCTGAGCTCAAGCCATGGTTTGGGCTCCATGCCCAGCTCGGAGTCTGCTTAAGATTCTCTCTCTCCCTCTTCCTCTGCTTCTCTCCCTGCTCGAGCGCGTGCTCTCTCTTTCTCTCTTTCTCTCTTTCTAGCCCTCAAATAAATAAATAAATAAAATCTTAAAAAGAAGAAAAAGAAATAAAATCTTAAAAAAAGAAAAAAGAAAAGTGTGAAAGGTTAAAGCTTCAACTATGGTGGTCATAGTAGGGCTTGAGAAGGGGATGGATTGAAGACAATAAAATGTGGTCCCATACCCTCATTACCAGTAAAGAACATGAATAAAGTACCTTACCATTCAGAAAGATTTGATTGCTGTTGCTTTAACTTTTCTCTAGAAATTCTACAATGCGTGTGTGTGAATGAAAATATCAGAAAATACATCTCTTTGCTAACATCATTTTTTTTCTTACTTATGACAGCAAACTTTATATCTGAGGGTCCCTATAGAAAAGTCTATGTAAAGTCCAATCAAGCTGTAATTTAGCAGATGCACTGTGGATGTACCTAATAAAATTTTTTATTACCAATCTCATTTCTACACCATTTTACAATGAACTGGTAGCTGATGTGTGAATTTTTCTTTTGAATGTGCTCTTTAACTCTTGGTTGGGAATGGAGTATTAAGTGATTCAGCTGTTTTTAACTGATGAACAGAGAAGTCTACATACACACAGGGAACAATGTTGCTCACCATACATAGGAAATGCCAGTTTGGGGTAACAGGCATATTGAAAAGAAAAGGTGTCAATTTAAAAAGGAAAAAAAAACTTTGATGTGAAAATATCTTTGTTAGTGCTATTGTTCTAATTTGCCATGTTTTTGTTTAAATTTGGCATGGATTAAATAGAGTTATATAAGTTCTGTGCCTTACTTTCATCATCTGTGAAGGTTTGTATGAGATAAATTAATTTTTCACCTAGGGAGTAAGCAGAGTCAAGAGCACAGACTTGGTATTTCAAGGACAGAATCACCAGCTAAAATTCCAACTTGACCTCTAGTAGCTGTATGACCTTGGGCAAGTTATTTGCTTTCTCTGTACTCAGTGCCTTCATCTGTCAAATAGGGATAATAATAGTACATATATCATAGGGTTGTTAGAAGCTTAAACAAATTAATATTTACAGAGTGCTCAGAATAGTGCCTGGTACATAGTAAGTTCTGTGTAAATGTTTACTAAATATATAACATTAAAAATGGAGAATAAAATAATATGGTCTCAGTAAAAGTTTGTTTCTTTCTTTCTCCATTCCAAATGCTCCAAAAAAGAAAAACTTAAAAAAGTCTCCTCTGGATGAAATATAGTATTGATTTAAGTTGGATAGTGATCAGTGAAAAATAACATTTCTTTTTAAAATAATTTTCCACATTTTCCTCTAAAATCTCTTCCAGGTATATCAATACACATAAATGTTTATTTACATAGGAGTATGACTTTGTGAATATGTTCATGTTTACATACATAAATAAAAGTATTTTTATATTAAATGTATCTCCAGTGACCTCTGATTACATTCTTTGTAATTGTTATAATCCCTGGCAGGATGACATGAGTTTCCAATAGGCTGGTCAGTCAATACATTCTGGTCTCAGCCTCTTATTTTCCTGTTCTTTGATAGAACAGAACTGGAGAGGGAAAAAAAAGCAGTAGTGCTCTGATCTAGTTCTGATCTACCTTGCTTTGCAAAAAGGAATAGTATTTACGTTAGAGTATTTGCCAAGTGAGAATTAGATTTTTTTTGAAGGTCTGCTTTTAAGGCAAATTTGTTCAGGGTGGGGCCGTGCTCTTGGCTTAGAAGCCACATTCACCACTGGCCCCTTAGCTGGAAAACACAAATGGCCAATTATGTATGCTGGGACCAGTTGCTGGACAGTTAAAGGCATGCAAAAAGAGGTTCTCAGCAAACAACCTTTAAAATGCTGGAGGGTTGGAGGTGTCAAAGGATCTCCATTCCATGGGAAGCATTTTATCACCATGCAAATCATTCCCTAACTTTTAAGTTGGAGGCACTCTGGTGCCTATTTCATTTGGCAATCGCTAGGGTGACTCTATGTAATGAGAATGAACCATCCTGGCAAGAAAACAGAAATGTCATGAGTGTTTCTTACTGCCTATTTAGGCCCCCCAACGCTGGTATGGAACTCTAGGACTCCACAACTTCCCTGAAGACGACGTCTAAGGGTTTCGTCTTCCGCCTCAGTTTTAGAGCCAAGGGATTTGAGAGTTGGTGGTAACTGTTGTATTTTGGTGCTTTTCATGACAGCTGTGGGGGGTGCGGGGAAGGCTGTGCAGGGGAGTCAAAGAAAGGCACAGTGTGTCGCGTTTCCTTCATCTGAAGACATGGCCCCGCGTTTTAAGCTTCCTAAAATCAAGGTGGGCAATAAAATCGCCATTACGTTAAATGTGTGTGTGTGCTTTTTTTTTTTTTTTTTTTTTTTGCAAACAGCTATTCGCTTTCACCCTCTCTTCTTCCATTTCCCTACTTCGGTCCTAGCCGTTCCTCCCTCAATTGCCACCGGAAACTGTCGAAATCAATGGGGAGGTGATTACAAATGATGACCCACCTGCTGTGCGTAAAGTTTCACAGCGGGGGCGAGAGCCTGCCCCTTGGCCATTCATTTTATTTCTGTTTCCCTCGATCCATCCCTCTGGGAGGGAGCTTTACCTCCTTAGCTCCTTCCTGGAGATCGCACTATGGTAATGATGTGGTTCTATGTTGCTAGGATGTCTTCTGGCTGTTCTGCCACCTCTCCTGGAGGAAGTGTTCAAATACACAACAAGATCTACTCCAGTCATTTTCCTGATGGTCCATCTGTAGACTCATGAAATCTTGCCAAAGTTCTAGAGCTCCTCATTTTTAGGAAGCACCGATAATTTTTCACCACCCACCTTAGCAAATAAAAATTGTCAGGGGACAACTGGTGCACTGGCTGTATTTATATATTATTCTTCTAGAATCCGTGAAGCATATGCTCTAAGAACAGTATCAGTTCTGTGGTGAAGGTGAACCGCTCCCACACTTGGATATTTGATATCTTGGCAATTAATTATACTACTCCTTTAATTTGTCTCTGCAAGACTTTGCCAGAAGTTTTGTTATGGTATGGATGGTCTTGTTAATCATATCTCTGTTCAGAGGTCCCTTCTCTGTACATTCTTTTATTTCTGTGTTAACATTTTAATGTTTAATAAAAACTGTATATATTTAAGGTACATCCTGGTGATCTGATATCCATATACCTAGTGAAATGATTACCACGGTCAAGCTAATAAGCACACCATGTATTTGACTTTTGTAGATTCTCTATATAAGTGAGATCATGAACATGAAACTTCCTTTTTCTTTTTTTTTTTTTTTCTTTTCTTTCTGGGCCTCTTTACTGTATTTTCTATAGTTTGAGTAATTCTACCAGCATATAGAAAATTCAGCCATTTCATCTGTAATTATGCAAACCCCGGCATAGGGGATGGTCAATAAAGACTAAAATTAGAACTACCAAAAATAAAACTCCAAAGCCTGGACAGAGTCTTGTCCCTTAACTCTGTGAGGCTTAGGACAGGGTGTGAGGCCTGCCTGGGAGACTGTGGCTCTAATTACTTTTTAAATTATCTTCCTGGGCTTACCCTTTGGAAATCAGTGGAGATAAGAGCTTTGATGTTTCTTGTTTTTTTGTTTTCTTTTCAGAAAAGGCAATTTAGGACTGCAATAGGGATGGCCCTTCCAATCAGGCAGGAGGAGGCTTAGGATGGCTGTATCAAATAAACCCATAATAATAAAAATGGTGCAAATACGAACAGTGTCAGTGAGCGTGCAGTAAGTGTTTCTCTTACAATGCCTGGGGTGATTTTGTGTCCCAGAATGATGAGTGTCTGGACTATGACCAAGATTAGAGCACTGAACGGAGAGACTTCACCAAATTTGACATGTTTTAACAGTTCGCTTAGATTGTTATTTCTGTTCACAGGGCCATTCGATCTGGTAGACTGTTGAATCAGACAGACCCCATCTGCATCCTGCGCACTTAATTATCTGACCTTAAATAAGGTTTGACTTTAGTTTTCTCTCTTGTAAATAGGAATAGTAGCATTTGCTTCATAGTGTTGCTGTGAGGTTTCAGCACATGCCTAGTATTAAAGAACATGCTCTTTCCCTCCCTTTCCTTACCTTAGGGTCTTCTTAAGAACTTACTTTCTATTTAAAAAGTAAAGCATTTTTCTAAGGAAGGGCTATCCTTAGATACTGATCGCATCCTTTCAAAAGCACAAGAGTCATTCGATAGCTAATAATAGAAAAAAAATTAGTAGCACAATGATGAGTGGTTCTGAATGGGTAAGTGGCAAATTAAACTTCAGGAATGCCCCCAAATGATGGCATTATAAACTGCAGAGAGGTTAGAAAAATGGATTCCAACTGGTGTATGAATCTTTTAGGACTATTGGTTATCTCTTGGTGAGGAAGATGTTAGGATATTTTTTCTTATTTCTTAAAGGAGAATCTAGAGGAAACCTCCAAGCTTGGGGAGTCAGGTGCCACTGTGTGCCCTCGGCTGATGGTTCTTTCTTTAGCTTAGAGCCACTTCAACACTGCCTCCTGGTGGTGCAGAGAAGAGATATTTTATAGACGAATTAAAAGGTGTGGTAGGTACTGGTTGGATTAAGTGGCATTAATGAAGGTTCCAAAGGAGAACTAAATTCTGAAATCCAAAATGGGAACAGTATCAAATCAAGTTAACATATGTTTCCTACTCCGGGCAAGAAACTGTGTTAAGTACCACAATGGGTTGGATTTGAGAATCCTTTTATAAAATATGAGCAATGGGTGTTCCTTTGGCAGATGAGAGATTGAGTTAAGAAGTCACAGATTGGTTGAATGAGGGAGATGGGGATTATTTCATTTTAAATGTTTTTGGGAGGAACGGTGTTTTTCCCTGTAGGCATTATAGTAAAACGGTGAACACCCAGAGAATTCAGTTAAAGACTAGTACAATATTAGAGTTGAAAACATAGTAAGTGTCCTTTAAACCCAACTCCTATGCTGTATTAAATACTAGCCCCAAATCACAAAGGCAATTAGCGGTGGATCTTAGGACCTGGAATAGTCATTATTCACTGAGCCCTTATTAAATGCCAGTATTATGCCAGATAACAGAGGCACAGCGACAAAATATAAATATAGTCCTTGACCTAACAGAGCCCCTGGGTTCTCCCATGAGAAGACTGTAAACGGAATGAACTTCAAAGCTGATGCTTGATTGTTTGTAGATATCATAAGGTCAGGCAGTGAAATTCCTGGGAATTTAGATTTCTAGCATAGGCAGGATTCCGCCCCTGCTTAATTTATAATTGTCAAGAGCAATGACGTCAAGTCCTTGCAGGAGATAAAAAAAATGAAGTCTTTAACATTAAAGTAATAATGGATGGATCTCATTTTCACATTACTGATGTTTGTCTATAGAAGTTTAGGTGTGTCCAGAATATCTGGTCCCTACAGAGGAAAGCGAGGACTTACTCATTGCAGCCAACATGGAAGGAGTTTACCTGTCACCGCTTAAAGTCATTACCTCATACAGCACTGTAATTGTCTAGGTATGAAATTCATGAATTAGTTCACAACATATTTCATCATAATGATTAATGTGGTTAAATAACAGTAAATGGACTGTACACTTTTCAATGGTGTAACGAACTCCCAATGCATTTCAGTATAGAGGCTCCAATTATCTCAAAAATCACTGTTGATAGCTTTTAGACTTTTGTGTTTCTCTAAGCAGAGAAAAACAATTTGGGTGAGTATGGTGTGTGTTTCAGTTGGGACTCCTCTCCCACCACTTTGCCAAAGTGAAACAATAAGGCTCAAAGGACTTTCTCCTATAGTTTCTTATTCTAATCTAATTTTCCTGGATGGTTAAGGGCACATGATTATCAAGTACTCATTCTATAGACAATTTAAGGATGTATGGTTTTCATACATGTGTTATGAAAGTTTAAAACACATAGATCCTTATTTTCTACCATATAAAATGTTCTTGCCAAGTTGTTTTGAACAAATTATCACCTTGCTTTTACACACATTTACAGAAGTATCTTGTTGGCCCAAGTTTAAATGGGATCTGTGGTACTAGGCACTTATATGCCCAAAACATAGAGGCAATTTATTTTACTATTTCACAAAATTATTGGCAAATAAGCTGATAACTGCTAGTCAGCAGAAGTCCAAGTAGGTAGGTAGCTATCAGGGCATCATGTTGTAGACATCGTGGACCCAGTAATAGGGAGATTAGTGCCCAAGTGCCCTGTGTGCCTGTGGGGGTGGATCGGATATAGAGCAACCACATAATTATTGTGAAATTGTGCCATGAGATGGAAATCTTAGTCATTGGAGACTTGAAGACAAAACAGGCTATTTCAGGGCAGGATTGAGACACAAAGAAGGGAACGCCATCTCTGGGAGTGGCAATCTCAAATCCAAGCCAACCAGTTGCAAGTGATGCTAGCGTGGGGATACACATCCCTCTGGGGGCATAGGGGCCAGCAGACCTTCCCTAATCTTTATTAGGACTGCACACCACCCAGCCAGTCTCCTTGTTAGGGCTCTGCTAAGCAAGGCTAGAGGGAAGAGGGGCAGGACCAGCCATTGGATGCTTTCCAATAGTAGAGTCACAATTGGCTGGGGAAGAGAGGACTTAGTATAGAATCCAGGAAAATGGGTGTTTGTGCATCTAAGAAAATTGGCCCTTGAATGCCCCAAGAAGAAATTAATCCCTAAACAAAATCTATGAGTCCCTGTGCAATAGAAAAAAAGCAAATAGGCTAGAATTTGGAGCCACAGTTTTGTGTGTGATTTCCCACTCAACCTTGGACAAGGTACCTACACTTTCTGAGTCTTAATTTTAATTTTTTTAAATTAAAATTTAACTTAATTTTCCTCTGTAAAAAACAGTGCATGTTAAAAATGCAGAGCTATTGCGGTAAATGAGAACATGCACGTGAAAGCATATTGTAGATTGTAAATCCTGCAAAATGCTTGTCATTGTCTATTTTTCCCCACTGCTCCCTGTTGTGTCTTTTGCAATCCTTCTTCCTCTCTTTCTGACCAAAGAACACACATTCCCCTACATTCAGAAGACAGTAGGTTAGACCAATGCCCTTTCCCCTCCTATGAGCCTTGGCAATGGCGGGGGGGGGGGGGGGGGGGGGGGGGGGGGGCGGGGAGGGGTGTGTGTGTGTGTGTGTATGTGGAAATATCTGCTGGCTTTGACCTGACAGAGGCATAAGGCAGGCAGCTCCACAGGACAGAGGTCCTGGATGAGTGGCTCAGACTCTAGACTCTTAGGTCTTGATCTCTAGTTCCTTGCTCTCAGAAGAATGAAGACGGTACCTGCCACAGAACTACTTCTCCAAATGGATGGACAACCCTTAAGAAGCTCTCCTTTTGATGAGAGGTTCTCTTCTGCCTGCCCATCCCATTAAGTTATCTGTCCTCTTCTAATTTTATGGTTTATTTGCAGATTTATTATTATACTGCTCTTTCCACTTGGAGCACCAACTGGTTTCCTTTCCCCTCTCTGGGACCTCTTCTTGCCATTCTGGGGCCTCTTCTTGCCATTCTGTACCTGTGGGAATGAGAACAGGGAGGCTCTCTTATTTCAGGGGCAAGGAGGGCTCCCTGAGAATGATGCAATGATTTCTTAGGGGGAAGGGAGACAGACTTGTGTGATTTTTATAGAGAAAATGCATCCAAAGTTGTAGAAGCAAGGGGCAGTGCAGAGGGTTTGGAGAGATTATTCTCTGATGAGAGGAGAGCCATGACATCACAGAGGAGGGACCTGCTTTGGCTTCATGGACTATCACTGCTTTGAGAGCCTCTGGCCTAATTCCACTCTTAGGCGGGGTTAAACTGTTTAAAGCTTACGTCTGTCTACATGTCTTGCTGCTGACAGCTTGGCAAAAGATGGAACACAAGGTATAACCATCAAAATAAATTTATGGAGGGATCATTATTTGTTATTGTCTTTGTCTTAATAGTTGCTTTGGGATTCAGAGTTTTCCCCCATCCTAATGGTGATTTTATGATACTGAGCTAAAAACCTTTCACTCCGCTCTGAAACACAACATATTTTTCTTTCTTTCAGAAATGATTATCACAGAGTACATTTGGTGTTCCGCACAGAGGAATTACTATGTCCATGTAGTCACTTTTCAGATCACACACATCTCCACCGTCCTGCTTCTCTGCATTTGTGCACTTTTTGTTTCTGGCAGAAGTTTTCTTAACCTCCAAGCCTGAGGCAAAAAGTTGGAAATAGGTTTTTCTCCAAGGCTATCCTTTTTCTACATTCTCATCTCTACATTTCTACATCCTCTACATTCAGGAAAAAAATTTTATTTTTCCTCTACCTGGATTGGATGGTACGGAACGCTCAGCAAACAGAAGTTAGTTTGGTTGGGCCACTTCCTTTAATTTTGGTATCCTTAAGAGAGAACTCTCACTCAATTATATTGTGTGGCATTGGGGGAAAAATCACTGTTTATCACCATCATCAAGTTAATTATGAATATTTGATGTCAATGTGTTTTTCTTAAAAGAGCTCAGGACACTTTCATGCCCATGGTAAATTGGACAGTTGATATTATATTTTATTATTTTATAATAGTCATACAATTCATAGTTGATTATGTCATTAAATTCTGGTTGCAAATATTCAACTAATGTCCTGTCTCCATTCCTGCTTTTGCCCCCAGCAACAGAAATCAGTTATGAGGAAAGAATCAAAAGGGTAGTAATTTTTCTGTTTAGCCCCATATTAAATGTTTTTTATCAACATCTCAAAGTAGCTCAGCGAAAACAACTCAAATTGAGAAAACTTCCTTCTTTTTTCCATCTACACTGCCAGTACAGTAGGTCAAGTTCTCATCATCTCACCTGACATGATGGCCTCCCCCTGATCACTTTGCCTACATACTTCCTCTCCTCAACCCTGTCCTACTTACCTCAGATTCACCTTCCTGAAACTCAACTATGATCAAGTCATTAACCTTCTCAAATACCCTTTGTACTGGCTGTTGCCTCTTAAATGAAAGTTCATGTCTTAACTCCACACACACTCATGAAGAAGTAGATCCAGGTTTTTATACCAGCACCTAAGTTGGCATAAGATAGACACTCAGTCAGTACTTGGTGACTGAAGGCATAAACATGGGGCTCGGGTACAGATCTGGGGACAAGGCTTGCCTGGGGAATGAGTCTTATACTCTTGGTCGATGGGGGAGCAAACTTTAAAGAAAGGAGATTCCACTCATCTATTCTACACTATCTAACAACATTTGCAAAGTTTCTTTTAATTATCTTCATCATAATTTTATTAACATTGGGTCAACATACTTTCTTTGAATTTAGATGAAGCCATGCCATTTACATAGAGTGGGCTTCAGGAACACGAGTTCTCCATCATTTCCCCCAAGCAACGTTTCTGTCCTCAGGACTTGACTTCTCTATCTGATTCACCTCTCACCATTTACTGGTTACTTATTTTCTGGAAAACAACTTGAGAAGCATTGGGATAGTGGATCCCTTTTAATTTGAAAACTGTGCTGGCTCGGTTTATTTATTTATTTCTGTGCTGGCTCACTCAAATACTATATTTATATTTTCTGTAGGTAGTAAGGTGCCAGGAAATTCCTTTTTGAATTACTGATGGTAGTATCTACCCAACTCAACCCTCTGCTCCAGAAGGATAGATGCCTATTGCCTGGAGTTGCTTTGGTGGTCTCCTTCAGAAGGCAGGCTCCCTTAGGTGCATTTCTCCATCACTTTAGGTCATCTCTCCTAGGACTGTCAGTGTTTGTATGTGTGGTATTGAGTTGGGAGTGGGGAACATAGTCTCCTGGAGACTGTGAAAAAGCCTCCTTTAGAAGGATGGGAAAATAGACCACTATGCAGGTAAATAAGAAAAGAGGGAGTGATCAGATTGTCTGAATATTGAGATTTTATTTTTTTAAAAAATTTTAAGTAATCTCTATGTCCATCATGGGGCTCGAACTCATGACCTTAAGATCAAGAGTCACATGCTCTACAGCCAGGAGCTCCTAAATTTTGAGATTTTATTTTATTTAAACAATTTTTTTTCTAAAGATTGTATTTTTAAGCAATCTCTACACCCAGTGTGGGGCTCCAACTTACAACCCCAAAATCAAGAGTCACATGCCACCAGCTGAGCCAGCCAGGCGCCCCTACATTTTGAGATTTTAAAGGGATATGCTTCTTAGGAAGCTAGCTGTGAAACCCTGGAGAGGGAAAGAAGTCATCATTTTAGGTCCATGAGATTGTAGGTGTTGGATCAAGTCCTAAAGACTTGAATATAAACTTCCTAAGAGCAAAGACCTTGTGTGGGTTGTTGACCATTGTACCTTCAGAACCAAACAGTGCCTGGAACATGGTAGACACTCCATATCCAGTAGATACATGATACATATCTATTACATGAGTAAGTAAATGACCCAGCATGCCTGATTTGGCTGGCTCATTTAAAGGCGCTTTGCATTTGAACACAAAAAGCAGCAACCTTGCAAACCCATGGCCAGAGTACTCTAAAATGGATTTGGAATTTAAGAAATGGGATCATTCTATAAAGACCACAATGGTCAGTTCAGGAATCTGGATCAGCAGGTGACCCTCCCTATGTGACTGACCAACAACTTTTAAACCTCAACTTCATATAATATTGAGAATCGTTAGCAGTTGAGGGCTGGTGGCATGATACCTCTGGCTCTGTACAAGTGTAGAAACCTGCCTGATCCCTTCTTTTGAATTGTACAAGTCCCTAGAGTTCTTTGGGAAATCCAAGTAAAACCTCAGGAGGAAGACCTTGAAATTCTTCTGACCAAAAAAAACCCCAAAAAACAAAAAGCCATGTTTTTATATTATTACATAAAAAATTAAAAGAACTCTGACTGCATGTGTGCTGAGTTTGTGGAGCAGTTCTTTCTGATTGAGTAAATAGATAAATAAATGAGACCATATTGGTAATAAGGTTTAAGTAAGATGCAATCGATAGGTAGTGTCACTGTTTCCTAAAGCTATTTATCGAATCACTCCTTCACTCAAGCAGAAACATAGCACAGATTACACAAAACCTTTTTAATACAGGCCAAAACACCTGCCACATACAATAGGCTTAAAAAATATGGTGACTTGTCAAGAAAAACTGGACTGGGCTCAAGCCACCTGGCCTCTGGATCTTGCAGGTAACTCTGCCATGCAGCTGTCATGCAATACTGGGCAAGTGACTTCATTCTTTGAGCTTCTCTCCTCTCTCCTCTTGAAACTGATGAAGGTAGATTAAATAATCTTTTCCTTTCAAGGCTTACAATTCTTTTATCCCCTGAATGGGACCTTTTGTCAAAGAGCTTCTTCCATCTTGGCTCTAAGAGTGACTTTTTATAGGCTGTTCTCTGGCAAGAGAGAAACTGAAAAGATAGGATTAATGGTTATAAAATCAAAATGGTTTACAGGCTTTAAAAAGTAGGATTGTTCAGAGTCCTTTATTCATAGAGCAAAATTCAGTGATGAGCTCATCATTTCCATTATAAATGGAGTATTTCTTGGTGTTTGTAAGTTAATTGGAACATTTTGCTTCGAATTGAATCCTGCCAAGAAGTTTTTCAAGAGCTTTTAACACAAAAGTGATACTCTATCATTTGGTAAGAAACCACAGGGGGGAAAAATACATAGCGAAACACTGGTGACTTTAAAAACCAGGGACATACCTTCACAAGTCATTTAGAGAATCTTCACCTCCTGGTCTTGTTGAAGGGTAGTACTTGAAGCCAAAGGAAGAAAATGAGGAACAGTAGGAGGGGAACAAGGGTGTGCATAATTTAAAAAATCAACAAAGGAAAAAACGAAAGTGGGTTGTGTTTGATAAGAATTTAGTTTCTGGAGAGGGGCCCACCTGGATTTGAACACCAGTCCTGCAAGTTCATAGTTTCATGACTGTCAGAGGGAAGAACCGAGGCAGGATTCTCTGAGTGAAATGTCAAGGTTGTACTACAGAGAGAGAAAAAGACATGTCCTGTTACCATCTCCTTAAATTCCTAGGAGTAGTGTGAGCTTTAGAGCCAAAGTAGAAATGCAATCCAACTTTACAATCAGATGTTGGCCCAGAGGTAGAGAAAAGCGAAAAGAGAAATATAGCCTGTGGGAAGAATGGACTGCAGCCTAGCAGATGACCGGCCTAACTGGATGGCACCCTTTGGAGACCAAGAGCCATCATGAGAACTTAAGGCTCTGTTGTGGTGGTCCCATTTCAATCAGGACAAACAATTTCTTTTATAGGGTTTTAGATGTTTATGGTATGAATTTCAATTCAAAAGCTCAACATAGGCAACCCATCATCTTAAAAGGAACACTTGACTTTGACTCCTAGTTAAAGAATTATGACAGACAAGATTACTTGAAAAACACTTTCTAATAAAAAGTCCGATAAATGATGGATAAAATACAATGTACATTCCTTTTTTTTTTTTTTAAAGTTATCTCTACACCGAGAAAGTGAGGCTCAAACTCAGAACACTGAAATCAAGAGTTGCATTCTCCATCCACTGAGCCAGCCAGGTGCCACGCATACATTTCTTTTGAATGCATAAGAAGATAAACTATGTCGCCAGGGTTAAAAACAAAGCATAACTAAAACCCAGGTTGTTGGGTATATAGACATCTACTAAAACATTTCTGGAGGTTAGAAGGATGAGGGTAACTAGTTGTTTAATGGAAGTTTATGTATAGCTTCCGGTATATGGTATAGTGATTTGACAGTTATAGACATTATGAAATGCTTGCCACAACAAGTGTATAGGATAACTAGTTTTTTTTTTAATTTTTAATTGTTATGTTAACCACCATACATTACATCACTAGTTCTTGATGTAGTGTTCCACGATTCATTGCTTGTGCATAACACCCAGTGCTCCATGCAGAACGTGCCCTCCTCAATACCCACCACCAGGCTAACCCATCCTCCCACCCCCCTCCCCTCTAGAACCCTCAGTTTGTTTTTCAGAGTCCATCGTCTGTCATGGTTCGTCTCCCCCTCCGATTTCCCCCCTTCATTCTTCCCCTCCCACTATGTTCTTCTTTTTTTTTTTCTTAACATATATTGCATTATTTGTTTCAGAGGTACAGATCTGTGATTCAACAGTCTTGCACAATTCACAGCGCTCACCATAGCACATACCCTCCCCAGTGTCTATCACCCAGCCACCCCATCCCTCCCACCCCACCCCCCACTCCAGCAACCCTCAGTTTGTTTCCTGAGATTAAGAATTCCTCATATCAGTGAGGTCATATGATACATGTCTTTCTCTGATTGACTTATTTTGCTCAGCATAACACCCTCCAGTTCCATCCACGTCATTGCAAATGGCAAGATCTCATTCCTTTTGATGGCTGCATAATATTCCATTGTATATATATACCACATCTTCTTTATAGGATAACTAGTTTTTGATATCTAACCAGGAACAGGAAAGAAAACTTTGAATCTGTGCCTCACTGGGAGTTGGGACTGACATCCCTCATTTGGGTCCAGAATCTGGGAAGGTCTACATCCAAAGTAAAAAACTGGAATAGTAGAAAACTCTACCTTATCAGGTTGATAGCAAGAAAATCTCTCTCCAACTGGGCTATAGATAAGGAAAAAAAAAAACGTTTCTACTGAGGATTTATACTGCAGACTAATTCCTTCTGAGTTTTGGTATTAGAAGCATTTGTTTCTACCACTGCAGAAAGAAATGCGAAATCACTATAGAAGGACTTGCATTCATCCTATTTTGAAAATCTCCACAGATTAAACTCTGAGGACAATGAGCTCACAATCTAAAATTTCAAAACACATTAAGGAACAAACAACCAGGAGAGAATTAGCAGATGCAGAATTAGGCCACACTCCAGCATAAGAACCTCAGATACAGAATTCTGACTAGGGGGCACCTGGGTGGCTCTGCTGGTTAAGTGACTCTTTTTTTTTTTTTTTTTTTAGATTTTATTTGTTAGTGAGACAGAGAGTGAACGAGAGAGAGAAGGATCGGGGGAGGAGCAGAGGAAGAGAGAGAAGGAGACTCCCCACTGAGCAGGGATCCCAATGCGGGACTCAATCCTGGGACTCTGGGATCATGACCTGAGCCGAAGGCAGATGCTTAACCGACTGAGCTGCCCAGGTGCCCAAGTGTCTGACTTTTGATCTCAGTGCATGTCATGGAGCTTACTTTAAAAAAAAAAAGAATTCCAACTAGAGATGACAAAATCAATGTGTTTAAATAACTGAAAATGCAAAAGGGAAAATTAAAATAAAAAAAACCCAGAAAAATCAGGCAGATCTGGAAGCAGAGTCAAGTGAGGTATCTAGAAGGAAAAAGCACTATAGACATAAATATTTAATTAATGGTGTGACAGAGACATAATTTCACACACCTTCCCCTTTCATTCTCTCTTCTTTCTAACAGAATCCTGGGGAATGTTCCTACTTGTAAAAAACAAACAAACAACAACAACAACAACAAGCAAAAACATTCTTAGCCTCCTGTGTAAGTGTGGCTTTGTTACTAAGTTTTGGCCAATGAAAAATGAACAGAGCTTGTTGGCTAAGTTTCTAGGAGCCATGCTGTGACTTTATTATTTTTTTTTAAAGATTTATTTATTTATTTGAGAGAGAGAGAGGATGGAGAGGAGGGACAGAGAGAGTCTTAGGCAGACTCCTCACTGAGCACGGAGCCCAATGGGGGGCTTGATCTGAAGACCCTGAATTCAGGACTTGAGCCAAAACCAAGAATTAGACGCTTAACAGACTGAGCCACCCAGGTGCCCCAGGGCTGTGACTTTATGAATGGAAGCCAAATGCTAAAGATTACTATGACCTCACAGAACTACCATAACAGCATGAGAATGCATCCTTCTGGATACCTTTTTATATGAGAGAGACAATAAGCTTATATTACTAAGCCACTGGCCTTTTTTTCTTTTGGATTCTCTATTTCAAGCAGTTAATTATCATTATTATAGGTAATCTTAGCAATGGAGGGGGGGTGTCAAGGAAGACTGCACGGTTAGGCAAGCCTGAGCCAACCCTGGGAGGTTAATTTCTTTTCTTTCTTTCTTTCTTTTTTTAAAAGATTTTATTTATTTTTTGACAGAGAGAGAGCGAGAGTCAAGAAGAGTCAAGCAGGGGGAGTGAGAGAGGGAGAAGCAGGCTTC
The DNA here is from genome assembly GCF_002201575.2 of Neomonachus schauinslandi. Classification (NCBI taxonomy): domain Eukaryota; kingdom Metazoa; phylum Chordata; class Mammalia; order Carnivora; family Phocidae; genus Neomonachus; species Neomonachus schauinslandi. Next base: position 169,813,876 of record NC_058406.1, read on the forward strand.
TCGCTGATCGAGGAGCCCGATGTGGGGCTTGACCCCAGGACCCTGGGAACATGACCTGAGCCGAAGGCAGACGCTTAACGACTGAGCCACCCAGGCACCCCTGGGAGGTTAATTTCTAATTATGCAGGTGGAGAGAGTGGGGAAAGACATCCAAGTAAAAGGCACAGTTGAGCAAATCCCCATGTGTACTGTTGCTGAAGGGCAAGTGTACAGTGCTTTTTTTTTTTTTAAACATATTGATTATTTTTTTTAAGACTTTATTATTCATTTGAGACACAGAGATAGAGAGAGAGAGAGAGCATGAGCAGGGAGAGAAGCAGAGAGAGAGGGAGAAGCAGGCTCCCCACTGAGCCAGGAGCCTGATGTGGGACTCGACCCCAGGAGCCTGGGATCATGACCTGAGCCGAAGGCAGACGCTTAACCATCTGAGCCAGCCAGGCGCCCCTGTACAGTGCTTTTTAAAAATCAGAGGCAAAAGAGGAACGTCCGGACCCTACACCTCTTTCAAAGAGCCCATCCCCTTGCCAACCACCATCCCTCTCTTTTTGTTTTTCCAACTAGACCGTGCGCTCTCTGAAGAGAGAGACCATGGCCTGTGCATTTCATAAGAACTGTTACCACCGTCTCCCAGCCTTTATAGCCACGATTTCTCTAGGGCCCAGCCCCGGGCCTGTGGAGTGTGTCTGGATTGAATAAATGAGCTAGCAAAGAGCGTCCTTTCCTGGGAGTGACTGTTCGCATCTGGGATCCCTGGCCTCTTTCCAACCCGGGACCCACCGGCCACCCCACCCAGACCCCAGCGTGCGGCTGTCTGGCCGCTCACAGGGGCCGTGTCCACCCCACTTCAGCTGCGCCTGCGTCACTGGGCGGGGGCTGAAGGGATCCCCGCGTACCGTACGCACTGCGCCTTGTTTGTGATTAGCCCGAGCCCCCCTGGGGAAAGCCGACTGCTCAGCCAAAGCTGCTCTTCGTGTTCCAGGTCGTTGTGTTGTAGGAGGGCGGGACCTGTGGTGAAGGGTTTGGGTGGGGGAGGCATGCCTGCAGCCTGGGATGACGCGCCTGCATGCTGCCCTGCTCCGTGCACCCCTCCCCAGGCAGCAAGGGAGGGGACCCGTGCTGTTCTTTTCAGCGCTGCCAGGTCCCTGAGCAATTGGGGGAACACCCCCTCTCCTTGCCAAGTGGGCAGTGTTTTGGCTGGGCCTGGCTAGCAAAGCCTGCTGAGTCACTTGGGACTGAAGTTGAGCCTGCTGCTTGGGCCGGGGAGACGGAGGACAGACGGGGTGCAACCCTCCAAGCCCCAAACAACACACACACACGCACACACATACACACGTCTCCTGTCTGCAAACTGATGAGCCCAAGTGTTTGCACCCTTACACTCAGACACAGCTTCTGTGAGTGGCGATGCCACCCTGAGATCCAGGTCCCAAGGGCAGCCAGAGTTAGCAGGCCTGGAGGAGATACGGAAAAAAAAAGGGGGGGGGGGGGGACTGTCTCCTCTCCTCCAAAAAACAAACAAAAAAAAGCCCAAAGCAAAAGACCTTTAGATCTCAGTCCCAGGATATGTCTGCTATTTTAAAAAATTTTGTTTTTAAGGGCGCCTGGGTGGCTCAGTCTGTTAAGCATCTGCCTTCAGCTCAGGTCATGATCCCAGGGTCCTGGGATCAAGCCCCGTGTGCGCCTCCCTGCTCTGTGGGGAGCCTGCTTCTCCCTCTCCCTCTGCCTGCTGCTCCCTCTGCTTGTGCTCTCTCTCTCTCAAATAATAAATAAGTAAATCTTTTTAAAAAATAATTGTTATTTAATTGTATTACTAAAAGAAAAACCAGAGTAGATACATCAAGACTAAAATAAAATTTAAAAAGTTCTGGAAAAAAAAAAAGTTTTCTCAATAGGTAAGAAGAATGTAGATGGAACAATATGTTGCCTGGGATTTAACTTCAGGTGGGGGAAAAAAATATAGACAGGACCAAAGGAACACAGTGGTGGGAATCAAGAGGTGGTGACATCCTCTATCCTTCAGCCCCACAGTGTTCTCATCTGGGGATGGCAGGGCTTGGGCCAGGGGATCTCTAAGTTTCTTAATGAACCAATCTAAAAGTCTAAGGTGCGAAGGTTTGTGATGCTGTTTTTAAAAGCCTCTCGGGTTTCCCAGCCTGTTCATTCAGTGGGCTAAATCTGGCCAGCCTCCCCTCTGCTCCCCAAACGGATACCCCCACATAAAGGCTGGTGGGAAAGCAAAAGAGACACAGGGGTAGGAGTAGCTGAAGCCTTGGAAAGGATAATGAACTGGAAGAACGAGGCTCTGATATCTGGGATCTATTTCATGGTTTGTGTCATTAACTTTGGGCATGGGCTCGTCCGGAGGTTTGATTTAATGATGTTGTGAGAGCATCAGTTAACACGGAAGGTCCGTGTTTCAGACGACTGTGCTGAGGCCAGGGGTGCTGATGTCTAGTACTGAGGACAAATGGGCATGGGCACTATTACAGTGGGGGTAGGGTGAGAGGGAAAACTGGCTGCTTGGCTGCTTGTCCCCTGGTCCCCCGGGGACCCATACGGTGAGGTTGGCTGTCCTGCCCTTAACACCTTCTCAGTGCAGCAAGCAACCCAACGACAGGTGGATTTGGAGCTGTTTTGGGGTGCAAAGTTACACGACGGGGTTCTGGGTTTCATTGGACATGATTCTTGACCTCCAAGCATTCTAAATCGCATTCAAGAAACAGCCCTCTGCTGTTGGAATTCCGTGTGCAGGGAAATCCACTACAGCCAAAGGCATGGTTGTTTGTTGATAAGATTACAAGCTCCGAATCACACAGCCTCGAGTTCAAGCTCCAGCTCTGGTAATTCTTAGCTCTGTGTGTCTGCATCACTGCAGACGATGCTTGGGCAGGCTCTTCCCTGCCCCGGGGAGTCAGACTCAGAAGTGAATAGGAGCTGAAATCCAGCCTCTACTCTGCTCCTTAAGGCTAGTGCCCTGGCGCAAGAGCTGCTTCCCCTTGGAAGAAGAGGTTTATTTTTCTTATTAGCACAGAGACATCTTCACTTGCTAAACCATATGCCCTTGGGATGCACCCACTAGGAGGGACCTTTTTATCTTTTGCAGAAAAGGCATCATATGAGCTAATGTAGAGGTCAGGAGTGGCCTTGTGAACTTTTAGGGTTCTCAGTTTCCTCGCCTGGGAAGTGAAGAGAATGAGACGCACCTGGTGGGATTGTGCCCTGATGCGGGTAAGTGAGGAGTCCAGGAAAGTGCTCAGTACTCCTGGAGAATAAGTGCTCAGTACTGCTGGAGAGTAAGCTCTCAGTAAATAGCACCTTTATTACCATCCTCATAATCTCTGGCTCAGAGATTTGCTCTGACGATGAGTTCTGTAAAAATCATGAAACAACAAGTGTGTGTTCCATTAATGTTAGCAGTTTCTTTTTTCTTTTTTGCTCTTTTTTCCACCCCATGCTCAATTGTTTCATGATAAGCAGCAGAAACGATGGATGAGATGAAAATTGAGGAAAGGGGGAGATCTTTTTTGTTTGATTTTTAAAGATTTTATTTATTTATTTATCCTCGCTGAGCAGGGAGCCTGATGTGGAACTCGATTCCAGGACCCTGGGACGATGACTTGAGCGGAAGTCAGCTTTCAACGGGCTGAGCCACCAAGGCCCCCTAGGGTAAATCCTTTCAGTCAGGTATTGGAAGTCTCTTCAGGGTAGGGGTATAATTTACATTGGGCGTTTTATGCAAAGAAGTTTGGAAAGGAGGAGGCATGAACTAAAGCCAGGGCATGAAACGGAAATTTTTCTCTCTATTCTCACTAAGCCTTAACCCATTAACTAAATATCTGGAGAAATCTTGAAGGGAGAAAAAAATAATTGGACAACTGGGAGCTTTTTTTTTTGAAACAGCAGTGGCTGGACATCCTTCAACTGAGGCGTCTTATTTCGGGAGCCATGGTGGGTTCCTGGAGGCCTGATAATGGCTCCCGAAGGAATGTGCCTGACTTGCAGGCAGGCTGGCGAAGAAGCCAAATAGAGAAAAGCTCCTCCACGGTTCTGCTGGTGACGTGTCAGCTAGCGGGAAGAGCCAATGGCAGCAACGACTGGATTTGTCACCATCGATTTCTATTCCATGAGCCCTGTTCTGTCAACAAGCCTCGACGCTGCTTATTCCCTGGAAGAGTGAGAGGCATGTTCTTGTTTCTGTTCCACGCTCAAAAGTCTACTCAATCTAAGACTGTAGACAGCAAAAAGATACAGTTTTCTTCCTGGCTATTTTAAGAGTAGTATAAGCCTTGCAGCTTTCAAATCATCAAATGCAAAGATGAAGACTCTTCTCTTTCCCATTTTTCTGCTTTGTGGGTTGGGTCTAGAATCTAGCTCTGCCTCTAATGGCCCGTGTGACCTTGGGCCAGTCACTTTATCTCTCCAAACCTTTTTTTTTCTTTATTGTTTAAATGATAGAACTTCCCTCACTACTCTTTCTAAGGCAGATCTTTCCCCTTATTATTCTTTTTTTTTTTTAAAGATTTTATTTATTTATTTGAGAGAGAGAATGAGATAGAGAGCATGAGAGGGGGGAGGGTCAGAGAGAGAGGCAGACTCCCTGCTGAGCAGGGAGCCCAACGTGGGACTCGATCCCGGGACTCCAGGATCATGACCTGAGCTGAAGGCAGTTGCTTAACCAACTGAGCCACCCAGGCGCCCCTCCCCTTATTATTCTTTATAGCACTATCATTTTTATTTACTCTCTAGGACTTAGCAAAAGTTGCAACTACTGTATGTGTTTATTATTTTATTGTTTAAAATGCTGCCTCACCTGTCTAGCAAAGGCTGCATCTATCCTGTAGCCTATTTTTAAATTAAGTTTTAAATTTTAATTCCAGTATAGTTAACATACAGTGTTAGATTAGTTTCCTGGGTACAATGTAGTGATTCAACAATCTGTACATGACTGACTCAACGCTCATCAGGTTAAGTGCTCTCTTAATCCCCATCACCTATTTCACCCCTCCCCCCACCCACCTCCTCTGGTAACCATCAGTTAGTTCTCTATAGTTAAGAGTCTGTTGCTTGGTTGATCTCTCTCTCCCTTTTTATATTTGCTCGTTTATTTTGTTTCTTAAATTCGAATATGACTGAAATCATATGGTATTTGTCTTTTTCTGACTGACTTATTTTGCTTAGCATAATACTCTCTAGTCCATCCATGTTGTTGCAAGTTATCCTGTACAGGATTATTTTTTAACACACAAGATGGAGACTTAGTGCATAGGAGGTGCAACAATGTAATGAATTGATCATATTCATTAAGTATATGGCTGTCTTTTTTTTTTAGGAAAGGGCAAACTATTACATAAGTTTAAGTCATTATCATAGTCTTTATTTGCCATTGAATATTTACTTTCACTCATTTTTCCTGCTAGTTCACTCTTGGGTTAAAGGTAAAGTCAGGAGAAAAATGTCCTGAATCATATCATTGCCACTTAGACTGTAAAAATCTAGGACCATTTTTAACCCAAAGCTATTTTGTGTGCTTTAAAGGATGTCACTTCTGCCCTTAGGTCCTTTTCTTCACTGTCAGCTACTTAATTCTACTCTGAGACATGAGATTATTTGGTTAAGGTCTACTATCTCACGTGCAAATAACATAGGATAGAGTGAACTCATTCACACATGACCAATCACTAACAATGTTCATTAGGAGAAGGAGCACTGCTGGTCAGGAAAGCCACGAGCAAAGATCTAATGTAAGGGAATCACACAGACACATAGCCATGTCCTTATAAATAAGCAATACATGCAGGCATGAGGCTATGTTATTCCATTTATAGAGAAGAACTATGTTGGAGGGAAACAGAGTCTGCAGAGAGATAGTTCAGCTATCCCCAAAACTGTTCCATTGTTACACTAGTCAGTTTGAAGCTATGGGGTATATCTTCATTATAGAAGATTTTTCTTTCCCTTATTTTAAAATTTTACAATTAGATAACTAAAAGGGTCTTTTAAGTTTTGATTCCTGCCCCCTCACTGGAGAAATAGTCTGCTCTCAAGTTCAACCTTCTGCATCTTGAAAAGCAGATAACTATTTGCCACTTTAAATTCATAGTATTTCCACTTACAACATAAAAGTCTTGGAGTTCCATCTCAGACACAACATCTCATACTGTATGATGCAAATCAAATACAGTCACAGCCCATCAAATGTTTGTAAATAGCAGTAACAACAAGAAACTACAAGTAATAATTTCAACTTATTACATCCTTACAATATTTCAGCCATTATGGTGGGTGTTTGCAGGCATGTGTCTTTTAATCTTTCTTCATAAGTTATTCTTCAAGATTGAGTCGGATAATATCCCATAAAGTGCTATTTCTATACAAATACTGAAATCCCAACTCCAGTTTACCAAAATTCATTCTCTCTCTTATTTCAGTAGCAGAGCTGTAGCTGGGTTTCTCCTTACTTGCTTAAGAAAAACGTTTTGATTCTGTATCTACTCTTTTTCTCTGCCTCCTAACGAAGGAAATGAAGCTGGCTCTCGGAAACTTCGAAGCTTTGTCTTAAGCATGGCTACATCATTGGTCTCCAAGTGATCATAAGGTGGAGAGTCTTGGACTCTCATGTGGAGTGAGCAATAAAGTTCTTTCTCCTTTGAACCACTGAGTTTTAGAGAGTCTTTTTAAAATAGCAGTTATCATTCCACCCCTAATATGAACATTAAAGAAAGTTCCCGGAATATAGAAATCGCTGAACAATTGCTAGTTATCATGATTTTTATTATGAGGAGTAATTGTTTTCCCAACAACCCTGTTTTTAGATGACAATTACAGTAGGCAATACAATGGATACTGGAAAATCATGCAATATGAGACGATAATTAATTTCTAGTGAATGAAACACTAAGGCTCAGTGGAGGAGATGAACATTCCCCTAGTTGTTATTTTAATTACTGATTTGAAATCTGTCTTATTTTTAATAATTACATTTTTCTCTGTTCTGCAAATCTTTATGATAATGGGAAGCTGAAAATAGCAAATGCCCTTAAAAGTAGAGGGATTCAGAATAAAACGTGTATGAGGAGGGAAGCTTTTAATTCCAGCACTTAACCTTCCCCACAGAGGGAGGGTCCCATAAATCTTAAGTCTGAGGGGATAGGAGAGGAAACATTAGCTTGTGCTTCTTCTAAATCTTTGTGGCAAGTGTTGGGCCATCTCGGGAAAAGACGCGGGTACTTCTGATCGTTGTGTGTATGGGTTGGAGCCAGAAGATGGAAGAAGGGTTCTGTATTCCATTTTTAAAATGTAGACTGCTCTGTCCATACTTCAGTGAGGCATATTCTCAGATCCTATCAGCTTTCCTCATTATGCCACCCCAAAATGGTCGAGGCTAAGGCTAAGACTTAAAAAGGAGAGGAAATAATTGATTGGAAACCCTCCAAAAGTAAGAATTGGGTCATGGCCTTTGAGAGCAGAGCTCCCTTTGTCTTTCCCCCTTTCTCTACAATGGCACCACCTCGTATAGTTCCAACAAGCTCTCCATGTACAGAAAATCTGCATCTCATTTCTGCTGAAATATGTTTTCAATTTAGGATTTGAGTTCCCAGATTGACTCGTGAACATCTAAAGGACTCAATGACACCGTGACATAATGTTACCCAAAGGCCAGTTGGCCATCAGCAAAGAAACGGGCAGTGATTAGCTGGCTGTCAGTGGTCAAAGGTGCTGAAGGGACCGCAGAAAGCGACGTGGGAAAACTGAGAAGGAAAGGGGGAAACCCAGGGTGTTGTGGGGGAGGGGAAATGGCACAAGGGGAACTTTATAAGCTAAAGGGACTGTGAGAAGATGAAATATGAAGGACTAGATGGGCAAAAATGGAAATTTTACAGATAATTTGGACCGTGTTTAAAGGACCACGTTAAATAGAAAAAGATCTTAAGAAACACATTTTCAAACCAAGGGATAGGAACCAGAACAAAAAGGAAAGGTAATCTACATCTGAAGATATTATCAGATTCACACCAAGGCCAGGGGCTAATCGTCATAGAATGTTTCTAAAAATCACGATAATAATATTTAAAACAGTAATGCCAACGACTACAGCTACCATCTGTGAAGATCTGTTTACATGCCGCTCATTTCGCCAGCGTTTTGTTTAGATCCTCTTGTATGATCATTTGGGGGGTGTATTATTCTCCTGCTTTGGAGGAGAAAACATAAAAATCAACCAGTCTAAAATATTGTAACTTCATTCTCCTTCCGCTGTATTCTCTCCTCTCTAAAACGAGGATTTGATCGAGACGAATTTAACTGCGTTTGTTTGAAAGGTGAAAAAGAATCCCAACCGTATAACTCAGGACATGCAGAGAAGGGAGGAGGGAGCTAGGCTGTTGTATTTATTTTGTGAATGATGAAGATGATATTAATGGGATGTGTTTAATTTATTAATGTATATATAAATCCCCCCTCCCCTCACATACCGGCCCTGGGAGCCACTTCATTTTTCCTCGTCAGCCCCTCTCTGACCCCCAATCTGGCTGCCCCTAAAGCAGTCATTCCCCTTACCTCCAAGGAGATGCTCGGATTGATTCATTGATTTTAGGGACAGCTGAATCCAAGATCTGTCTCTTACGTAACCGAGAATCATGAAAAGAGTTCATTTCTTGTGCTATTTATGGGAAAGTGGTCTGGAGGAAGACAGCCCCTTTCCAATATTTGACTTGATTGTGTTCTGTGAGAAAAGCTCAGCAAAACTTTTAGTTCATTATTTGTGTATTCTGCACTATATATGTATACACCACACACATATATATAGCAGAATTTCTTTTTCTTTCTTTCTTTCTTTCTTTCCCTTCCTTCCTTCCTTCCCTCCCTCCCCCCTTTCTTTCTTTTTCTTTCTTTCTTTCTTTCTTTCTTTCTTTCTTTCTTTCTTTCTTT